>NC_073403.1:28125961-28408461 GCF_028641065.1 Leucoraja erinaceus
CTACACTATTCCTATCCAAGTATCTGTCAACATGCCTATTAAACAAGTATTTCCCCCTCTGGCAGCTCATTACAACTATGGGTGGCACAGTGGTGCAGCGGTAGAGTTGCTGCCTTACAGCCAGCGCCAGTGACCCGGGTTCGAAGGGTGCTGTCTCTACGGAGATGGTGTGGGTTTTCTCCAGGCACTCCGGTTTCCTCCCACACTCCAAAGGTGTACAAGTTTGTAGGTTAATTGGCTTTGGTAAAATTATAAATTGTCCCTAGAGTGTAGGATAGTGCTGGTGCATAGGGTGATCACTGGTCAGTGCAGACCTGGTGGGCTGAAGGGTCTGTTTCCGCCCTGTATTTCTGAAGACTAAAGTCTAAAGATATTGACCATTCTCTGTATAAAGTACTTGCTCCTCTCATTTAAAGTTATTTCCTCTCACCTTATACCTGTGTTCTCTAGTTCTAGGCTCTCCTGCTCTGTGATAATCTTTGACCATCTATTCTTTCCATATCCCACACAACTTTGCAAACCTCTATAAGGTCACCCCTCATCCTAGTATGTTCCAGTGAAACAAACCCAAGTCTATCCAATCTGTCCTTATAAATATAGCCTTCCATTATAGGCAACATCCTTGCAGAATCTCTTCTGCCCTCTCAATTGCTACCACGTTCTTCCTGTAGTTCGTCGATCAGAGCTGAACACAATATGTGTCATCTAACCAATGTTTTGTATGATTGCAACATAAAGTCTCAAGTCTTACACTGAATGATACTCACAAAGTGCTGGAGTAACTCAGCTGATCAGGCAGCATCTCTGGAGAAAATGGAGAGTTTAGTTTAGTGGAAACTGACATTCGGCCCACCGAGTCGACGCCAATCAACGATCATCTGTACACTAGCACTATCCTATGCACTACTGGACTTTGTCTTGCACTAAGTGTTATTCCCTTTACCGAGTATCTGCACACTGTGGACAGCTCGATTGTAATCATGTACCGTCTTTCTGCTGACTGGGTCGCACGCGACAAAAAGCTTTTCACTGTACCTCGGTAGACGTGACAATAAACTAAACTAAACTAAATTTACAGGAGCCAATTAACGTACAAACCTGCACGTCTTTGGAATGCGGGGAGAAGCCGGAACACCCGGAGATAACCCACGCAGTCACGGGGAGAACGTACAAACTCTGTACCGAGGTGCGGGCGCTGTAACGGCAGCAACGCTACCACCACGCCATTGTGCCACCCTGTCCATCATTTGTATTTTTAAAAGAGTTGGGGAGAAACATTGTTATCAGAGGGTTGGCAAATGAGTACAGATGATGGAAAAAGACAAGGCACTTTGGATATGATTGTGTGCAGTGAAGTGATAGTCACTTGCTCTCACCTTCTAAGAACATGTTAATACATTTCAAGGATTTCACTTGAATTTGAAGTCACAAGCTAGTTACTAATAGATCGAACAAGGAATTCAGGGCAAACTTTCTTACCTAGGGATAGGTAAGATTTTGGAGCTTATAACCATGCAGTTAAACGAGTCCCCATTTTGTCCGAAGAAGGGTTCCAACCCAAAATGTCTGCTCTCCAGAAATGCTGCCTGACCCGCTGAGTTACTCCAGCACTTTGTGTATTTTTTGTTTGTAAACCAGCATCTGCAGTTGCTTGTATCCCCATTTTGTTTCCTTCCTTCATTGTTCTCAGACCCAAGAGTCACCAGACTCTGTTTCTCACTCCACAAACACCACACCCCCATCTTGAGGCATAATTAGGTAATTAGCTCTTACGTGTGGCACTTTTAACACTTAAAAATTAACGAGAAAATTTGCACCTTTTCTTCAGACTTACATCCTATGTTGGGAACACATAGACAACAGGGGGTGTATGGGGACAGGAACAGCGTGCAGGAACTCGGTGGGCCGAAGGGCCTGTTCCCGCGCTTTATTTCTAAACTAAACCAAACTAAACAACTGCTTTAAGCTACACTTCTAGACTTGACATTAATTGAGTTAGGGTGGCGTTTTCATTGAGTCCAAGTTTTAGTATCAAGTAAATGGCTGCAGCCTTCTCTCACTTACAAGGGGGGCTGACTACCAATTCTGCAAAATCATATCCGTATTTAACTTTTCACTTGACACATTGCAGTTTGAAGAAATGGAAGGACCAAAAATGTTTTAAAATGTCTGGTAATAAACAAACGTAAGAATTCAGGCTGGAGATGAAAATTATCGGTGGCACAGTGGTGCAGCTGGCAGAACTGCTGCCTCGTAGAGACACAGGTTCGGATGTCGTGTGTATGGAATTTGCACATTCTCTCTATGGCCAAGGGGGTTTCCTCTGAGTGCACCGATTTCCTTCCACATCCCAAAGACGTGTGTTTATACATTAATCAGCCTCTGTAAATTGCCCCTAGTGTGTAGGGAGTGGATGCAACAGTAGAATGGCAAAGAACTACGATGAACGTGTAATTGTTGGTCAGTGTGGACTCAGTGGGCCAAAGGGCCAGTTTACATGTTGTATTTCTAAACTAAATTAAACTAAAGGTAAACTAAACTAAATTCAACAGCTAAAAACTTACAATGATAAGTTGTTTTAAGGTTATAAGGACTTAGCATAAAGACCAGAGTAATATATTCACTGCAATTGAAGTGTTAAAATGAGTCAGTGTTTGAAGTATAAATTAGAAATAAAGAAAGTGTATCAGATCTTCCTCCACAACAAGAGCAGAGTTCCAGATCTTGCAGCAGGCAAGGTAAGTGCGTTCAAGAAAGAAATGCATGCTAGGATTAGGTGGCTGTGAAACGTGATGAGAGGGTGGATAGGTATGAAGAACAGAGCCTTGTTTATGCCTCAAAATCTTCCAACAAAATTCTGCATGAAGGACAAACTTTCCATTAGAACATGGATAAAATCACATATCTCATCTGGAATTCGTTAAACATCATTAAATAGCATCATAATTTAGTAAAATGTTGGGCTGTCACATGACAAAGTCATAGAATCATACAATGTTGAAACAGGCCCTTCGCCCAACTTGGCCACACCGACCAACATGTCCCACCTACACTAGTCCCTCCTGGCAGCGTTTGGCCCATATCTCATTAAACCTGTCATATCCATGTACCTGTCCAAATGTTTCTTAAATGTTACGATAATACCTGCCTCAACTACCTCCTCTGGCAGCTCGTTCCATACACCTGCCATCCTTTGTGTGAAAAAGCGACACCTCAGATTCCTATTAAATCTGTCCCCCCTCATCTTATGTCCTCTGGTTCACAATTCCCCTACTCTGGGCAAGGGACTCTGTGCATTAACATGATCTATTCCTTTCATGATTTTGTAAACTTCTATAAGATCACCCCTCATCCTCCTGTGCTTCAATCAATAGAGTCCTAGTCCACTCAACATCTCATTATAGCATAGGCCCTCGAGTCCTGGCAACATATTTCAAATCTCAGCTCTGAATTGGTAAAATGAAAATTTTCTCTCTGACTAACGTGAGATTGGCAAATAAACAATATAGATCAGTGTGAGGAAGAATAAGGAAGTATACTTAAACCCCTTGAAAAGTGTTGCGTGCAGACAAACATGACCTTGGGTGATTGGTACACTAATCACAGAAAATAAATTCACTCTGACCATGAAAAACAGTGAGATTAATTTCTGGGAGAATTAAATCAATAAGGGGAGAGTATGATGATGCTACTGATTATGATATGCCAATGTACCAGATAGCAACTGATCTTCTCCATGAAGACTTGGTCTATTGTTAGAAATTGTAATTTATTTACCTATCTGTTACGGACTTACTGCATATAATACAATAATATTAAAGTTCTGATCTTGAGAATATCACATATACAATTAGGTAATTAACTAATTATATGCTTTAATTTCAGGTCATCCAAGTAAGATGTTTTATATTTGTTTCAGAATCCTTCAATCTATAATAACTGAAAATTTCATTCAGTTCTCTTAATCTTTAAGAAAGTTTAGTTTAGAGATACAGTGGGTAGCGATGTTACAAAACGTACCTTCAACGGCACTGCAGTTTTTCCAGTGCACATTTGCGCGACTTTGGCGCCTTTCAGGGCGTGGGGGGGGGGGGCGGGATTAAAATGCAGTTTTCTTCTGACTGTTGGAGGCGGAGTTCCTCGGGCTGCTAGCTGCTGAAGAAAAATCGATCCGACTTCCGTTCCCAATTTTATTTTTGTTTAATCGTGAGACAATTTAATAATTAGATTAAAATAAAAAGTGACTTCTAACGCCCTCAACGCCTACAGCGTGACGGATCGCATGAACGGGACAAAACAAAGCATAAGTCGTTTATTTTACATATAAACTTGCTTCTTGGGATGGCTTTATTCAAATTTTACATTGCGAAAATGTGATTTGGGCCCCACACGAACCGGCAGTGTTTTTCCAGCCGATATGGGGTTCAAATTCACCGCAAATGCAACGTTCCAATTGATTGCGTTCCAGAAAAACCCACATGCAAGATGATTTAAATGCATCTAAAGTGTCTATATTTTGTGTTATTGTCTACCCATAGTCAATATTTTTATACTAAATATCAGTTTTAGTCCCATGTATTGTGCAAAAAAAAATAATTGTAATTATATTGAGTGGATGTTTCTAGATTAATTTATGGGAATTAAACATCAAATTCCTTCCATCTGGCATATAAATTCATGACAGTGAGATTTAAAAATCATGTTATATTGTGAATTCTTGTGTGAGTGGGATTAGTTTGGTATTTGGATACTTGGGCTATTTAAAATAAATATCCTTTTCTTAAGAAATGGAATCTACAGGACATTCTTAATGGGAAAGTAGTGGGCAGAAAGGCATGTCATGCGTGGTTTGAAGAGCAAAAACTTGTAGTTTACAATGCCAAAATTGAAAAGTTGATGAAAAACAAGGTGTACAGAACACCTGTCCCTTCACCTCCCCCCTCGACTCCATTCAAGGACCCAAGCAGTCGTTCCAGGTGTGACAAAGGTTCACCTGTATCTCTTCCAACCTCATCTACTGCATCCGCTGCTCTAGATGTCAGCTGATTTACATCGGGGAGACTAAGCGGAGGTTGGGCGATCGTTTCGCCGAACACCTCTGCTCAATCCGCAATAACCTACCTGACTTCCCGGTGGCTCAGCACTTCAACTCCCCCTCCCATTCCCAATCCGACCTCTCTGTCCTGGGTCTCCTCCATTGCCAGAGTGAGAAACACCGGAAATTGGAGGAACAGCACCTCATATTCCACTGGGGTTGCTTGCGTCCGGATGGCATGAACGTTGAATTCTCCCAGTTTTGCTAGCCCTTGCTGTCTCCTCCCCTTCCTTAACCCTCGAGCTGTCTCCTCCCATCCCCGTCTCCTCCCATCGGGCTCCTCCTCCTCCCTTTTTCCTTCCTTCTCCCCCCCACCCCCCATCAGTCTGAAGAAGGGTTTCGGCCCGAAACGTCGCCTATTTCCTTCGCTCCATAGATGCTGCTGCACCCGCTGAGTTTCTCCAGCATTTTTGTGTACAGAGTTGCTTATTGGTTACAATCTGAGGAGAATGATGATGCTACTGATTATGATATGCCAATGTATCAGCTAGCAACTGATCTTCTCCATAAAGACTTGGTCTATTGCTGGAAATTGTAATTTATTTACCTATCTTACGGACTTACAGCATAGGTAATTAACTAATTATATGCTTTAATTTCAGGTCATCCAAGTAAGATGTTTCATATTTGTTTCAGAATGCTTCAATCCATAATAACTGAACATTTCATTCAGTTCTCTTAATTTTTAAGAAAGTTATGGGCTTTTGACTTTCCTCGATCACAGCTTTTGTGTTAAGTCAATGCAAAAGCAATAGGGAACAAGATTTACGAGTATGAAAATGGCCATATCTCTTTTAATGCTAAAGATATGAAAGTGAATTAGGTGTCACATTAAACTTCTTTTTATGCTTTATCTGATGGGATAAATTGCAGACTTGATTTTTTAAATCTCTAACATTTCTGCAGTGGGGAAACAGGCTCTTCGGCCCACCGAGCCCATGCTGACCAGCGATCCCCGTACACTAACACTGTCCTACATACTAGGGATAATTTATAATTTACAGAAGCCAATCAGCCGACAAACCTATACGTCTTTGGAGTATTGGAAGAATCTGGGGGGCATTTGGAGAAAATCCACGCAGGTCACGAGGAGAACGTACAAATTCCCTACAGACAGGACCTGTAGCCAGGATCAAATCAGGGTCTCTGCCGCTCTAAGACTCAACTCTAACACTGCGCCATTGTGCCGTTCACTTTGGTTGCACCATATTTGGAAGATTATCAGCAGAATTTTTATAATAAATGTGATACAGAAGCACTCTAGCAAAGGTAAAATGGAGTTTCACTGGATTGGTAGCAAAACTCAGAGGTTATAACTGCTAGAATTGATTCAACAGGATGAAACTGTTCTAGAGGTGAATACAGATGGGTTATTAATAAATGTTTATGGAAAAAGAAAATGTTTTAAATATTCATTAAGTCAAACAGCATCTGTGGAAAGAAAAACAGAAAAACAGGTTTCTGCATAATGATGTTTCATCAGTTGCACAGTGGCACAGCGGTAGAGTTGCTGCTTACAGTGCCAGAGATCCAGGTTCGATCCCTACTTGTTGTCGTGGCTATCCCTCGAGATCGAAGTTGATGGTCTAGGGACTCTCAGGTGACTTATGAGTCCAATCCTGGCTTCGTAAGCCACCTGAGAGTCCATAAAAGCAACAGAATGTAGACCATCATCCGGGTTTGATCCTGACTACAGGTGCTGTCTGTATGGAGTTTGTACATTCTCCCTGTGACTGCTTGGGTTTTCTCTGGGTGCTCCGATTTCCTCCCACACTCCAAAGATGTGCAGATTTGTAGGTTATTTGGCTTGGTTAAACTGTAAATTGTCCCTAGTGTGCAGGATAGTGTTACAGTTGGCTTGGACTCAGTGGGCCAAAGCGCCCGTCTCCTGGCTGTATCTCTAATCTAAACTAAACTAAATTCTGAAGTTCTAATGAAGAATGTTGAAATGAGATGTTGACTCTGTTTCTCTCTCCACTAATGCTGTGTGGTCTGCTGTGTACATCCAGCATTTATTCTTTTCACTGGCTGGGGTAGTGTTAGAGCTACTGCCTTACAGCGCCAGAGACCTGAGTTCGATCTCGACTACGGATGCTGTCTGTATGGAGTTTGCACCTTCTCCCCATGGGCTATGTGGGGTTTCTCTGAGTTCTTCGTTTCTTCTCACACTCCAAAGGTTTGGCTTGGTATAAATGTAAAATTGTCCCTAGTGTAGGGCAGACTTAATGTGTGTGGAGATCGCTGGTCTGTGCAGACTCAGTGGACCAAAGGGCCTGTTTCCACGCTGTATCTCTAAACTAAACTAAGTCTGAAGAAGGGTTTCGGCCCAAAACGTTACCTATTTCCTTCGCTCCATAGATACTGCTGCACCTGCTGAGTTTCTCCAGCTTTTTTGTGTACACTAAACTAAACACTGTTTTCCAGCATCCATATTTATTTTTTAATTGATTTGTGGGGGGGGGGGGGGGGGGGGGGATAGATTTATACAATATGATCAGGAAAAATCAACCGGTTTCTTTTCCAGAGCTAATTTGTTAAAGAAAAATCTTCTATGACCACGTCCAAAGCTTTTTACAACACTTGGGAAATTTGATCAGGCATTTCTTGGCTCGAGCCCCCATTACAGTCCGTGTGATTTCCGTATCAGGGTGAATGGGAATGTATCTCGGAAGTGGTAGTGAGCAACACAAGGGCAGCACAGGGGACAGTCCTCTCTCCCTTCCCGTTCACCATCTACGCCTCGGACTTCAGATACAACTTGGACTCCTGGCACCTGCAGAAGTTTTCATGTGACTCTGCAATTGTGGGCTGCATCAGTGAGGGGAGGGTAGCTGAATACAGAGGTGTAGTCAACAACTTGGTTGAATAGTGTGGGCTGAATCACCCGCAGCTCAACACCAACAAGACTAAGGAGTTAGTGGTGGACTTTAGGAGGAGAGGAACACCCCGGTCTCCATCAATGGTGTGGATGTGCAGTTTACCAGGGAGGACAAATACCTTGGAATGTAACTGGACAGTAAGCTGGACTGGTCCAGGAACACTGAGGCCCTGTACAAGAAGGGACAGAGCCGGCTGTACTTTTTGAGAAGGCTCCGCTACTTCAACATCTGCAGTAAGATGCTGCAGATGTTCTACCAATCGGTGGTAACCAGTGCCATCTTCTTCGCTGTCATGGGCTGGGTTGAAGGCTGCGGATGCCAATAGGATTAACAGACTCATCAGGAAGGCTGGATCCGTTCTGGGGGTGGAGTTGGATTCATGGGAGGGGGTCTTGGGGGGGGGGAGGATGCTCCTCAAACTGCGGAGCATCTTGGACAATACAGCTCCCCCCCTCCATGACACACTGGTCAACCTGAGGAGCACCTTCAGCAACCAACTGGTTCCAACAAGATGCACATCCCCAATCCTTTCCACTTCACTTTAATTTCATGTTTCATGTATTTGTGTGTTTTATGACTGTTGGCTGATCAATTTCCCTCCAGTGATCAATAAAGTTCTATCGTATCATATCACATGTTGTTTTTCATGACACATTCCTTGGGAAGTACTGGTAGTTCCATTGCTGCCCAGGGGCAGGGACAACATGGTCCATCAGCATTGCGTCAGGTTTGGGTGCCTGCAAGTGAATAAAGTACACACCTCAATCCTCTCCAACATCAAGTCTAGTCTCCACATGGCAAATTGGAGGAACAGCACACCTCAAATTTTGCTTGGGCAGCTTACAACAGCGTCATCATGAATATTAATTTTTCTAGCTTCATTCCCTCCCCCACCTTGGTCCTCTTGCTAATTTCACCCTTTGTATCGCTTTGTTATCACCTCGTCCCCAACAATGGACCATTTCCACCTTTCCTTAATCATCGATGTAGGCTCTGCTTTGTTCTGTACCTTCCCGTACCTAAAGCTTCCCCGTTCCTGACTCGCAGTCTGATTATGGGTCTCAGCCCGAAGCATCACCAATTCATTTTCTCCAGAGATGCTGCCTGATCTGCTGAGTTAATCCAGCACTTTGCGTCTTTCCCCACGAGGCAACCCATTCTTGATTTAAGACCAAACATCTTGGTGCAATTCTTGGACTCTTCCAGTCTGAAGAAGAGTCCCATCCCGAAACTTCACCTATCCATGTTCTCCAGAGTTGTTGCCTGCAGTTTGTATCTTTTTTTGTAAACCAGCATTTGAGTTCCTTGATCCCACCAACCTATTTGTGGTATGAGTTTATTATTGTCATGTGTTCCAGAGAGTTGTGATTCTGTGGAATTCTCTGCCACAGAAGGCAGTGGAGGCCAATTCACTGGATGTTTTCAAGAGGAAGTTAGATTTAGCTCTTAGGGCTAACAGAATCAAGGGATATGGGGAAAAAGCAGGAAAATGGGGTACTGATTTTTGATCATGCATGATCAAATTGAATGGCAGTGCTGACACGAAGGGCCGAATGGCCTACTCCTACTCATTTTACCATCAGCTCTGCCACTCGCCGGGATTCTGATACCATCCCCCTCTCCTCCACCATCACCAACCTCAACAACCCAGGGAGGTCAGAGTGTGAAAGAAACTGCAGACGCTGGTTTAAATCGAAGATGGACACAAAATGCTGGAGTAACTCAGCGGGACAGGCAGCATCTCTGGAGAGAGAGAAGGGTCTGAAGAAGAGTATCGACCCGAAACATCACCCATTCCTTCTGTCCAGAGATGCTGCCTGTCCCGCTGAGTTAGTCCAGCATTTTGTGTCTATCAGGGCGACCAGAATCTCTTTGCCAGACTCCACCACCGGTAGAGAAATTCCAATTCATCTTCCCACCCTCTCATATCTAATGGCGTGTGGGTCTCAATTCCTCCTTTACACCTTGCCCCTAGTTTCACACTTTGAGTGTTTTTAGTTGTTTTTTAGTTTTTAGAGATACAACGTGAAAACAGGCCCATCGGCCCACTGTGTCCGCACCGAACAGCAATCCCCATACACTAGCACCATCCTACACACTAGGGACAATTTAACTTTTTTTTTACTAAAGCCAATCACTGTACCGTACTAATCTGTATATCATTGCAATGTTGGAGGAAGCTGGACAACCTGGAAAAAACCCATCACACAAGGAGAACTTACAATCTCCTTACAGACAGCACCCGTGGTCAGAATCCAACCAGGGTCCCTGGCGCTGTCTGGCAGCAGCTCTAACGTTATGCCACCATGCCAATGTACCAGACTGCAGCTCCCCCATAGAATGCTGACAAGGCATTCACAGACACGTGACAATAATAATGAACCTGCATGTAAACTGGAGGTCTGAGGTCATTGGGGAAGACCAGAACCAGAGGGCATATGACACTAATAAATCTAATTGGGAGAGGTTAGAATGCAATACTCTCTTCCACTCCTCCAAATAATTAGTTAAAGGCAATAGATTAAATGCCTTTACAGGGAAATTAGACAAACACATGTTTTACTGGTGCTTGTAAAAGTAGTCTGGAGGGTGATGAATGACATTAACTTAATTAGGACTAAATGGTCTGTCTGTGCACTGTGAACATTATACAATGCAAACCCCAAGGGTTCAATGTGAGGTGGAATCCACAATTCCAATTCTCACATAACCACCAACCACCCACAACTCCGGCACGGTAGCGCAGCAGTAGAGTTGCTGGCTTAAAACGTCTACAGCTCCAGAGACCCAGGTTCGATCCTGACTACGGGTGATGTCTGTACAGAGTTTGTACATTCTCCTCGTGATGAGTGGGTTTCCTCCGAGATCTTCACTCCAACACTACAAAGACGTACAGGTTGTTTAAGTTAATTGGTTGGGTATAAATGTAAAGCATGTGGATAATATATCTGTTCCTGTTAGCATCTGTTTCCCAGAAGAGCCAGCGAGATTTTGAATTGGGTTTACCATGTGAGTTGGGACATACTGGTATCAGATGTTCTCTGTGTTTGCCAGTACACTACTGTTACGTTTGTCTGCACTTTCCACTGTTACATGTGGAGGAACAAATGTGTTTATGCCTCTGTTCTCTGCCCTGTGTCAGAACATCTGCTACCTTCATCCATAAAAGAAAAGGAAATAATTTGCTCAACATAAGCCTTCCCCAACATTAGGATCCCTCACCAGATGAGTCAGTATCCCAGTGGATGGTCCATGTGTGGTCGCAACAGGTCTCTGTCCTGCCCCTTGATCCCGCAGTTACCCCACCAAAGTTATCAAAGTGTGCATGGTGACGATCACCTATCTGTCCACTCAAACTGAGTAGCGATCAATATTGGTCCACAATGGACCAACTATAATTCAATGCAAATCCAACAGACGCCATGACATACAGAACCCCAGGAGTACAACTGGCTACATCCACACCCAATACGACCATCAGCAGCGTTTTTTAAAATTCTCACTAACCTTCCTGATAAATAGCTGCCAACATCTGTATGTGTAGGAAGGAACTGCAGATGCTGGTTTACCGATAGACACTAAACACTGGAGTAACTCAGCTGGACAGATTGCACCTCTGAAGAGAAGGAATGGGCGACGTTTCGAGTCGAAACCCTTCTTCAGACTCAGAAACAGGAAGATAAGTTCAGTTTAGTCTAGTTTATTGTCACTTGTACAGTTACAAGCTTTTTGGTGCGTGCTAACCAGTCTGCAGAAAGACTCTACATGACGTACTCAAGTTCCGATAATGCCAAAAAGCAATGAAATAGGTAAATAACAGTGGTATATAAATACAGATACCAGCTGACAGCATAATAATAATCTACTGAAATTATTGTTGAAATCAGTGTGAACTAAAATGGAACGCTTTCTGTTTGGACAAAGTTAGATATAACTCTTGGGGGGAACGGAATCGGGGGATATAGGGAGAAAGCAGGAAAGGATTACTGATTCTGGATAGGGAAGAACTGCAGATGCTAGTTTAAATCAAAGGTAGACATAAAAAGCTGGAGTAACTCAACGGGACAGGTACCATCTCTGGAGAGAAGGAACGGGTGACGTTTCGGGTCGAGACCCTTCTTCAGATTCTGATTTTGGATGATCAGCCATGATCATATTGAATGGTGGAGCCGGCCTAAAGGGCCGAATGGCCTACTCATACACCTATTTTCTATGTTTCTGTTTGGAGGTGCATAAAACTAAAAATGTGCACAAAAAATATCCAGCTGGTCTATTGTGACTGCACCACATCCACCAAAGGCATTCCTGAACTTGTCCGGAAACATGCAATCTCTTGGATAAACTAAAATAAATCAGCGAAGTCTACACTGATAAACCCCTTGGGCAATCGTCCAGTTTGAGAGGCCACGCCGACTATTAGGAAACTTACTGTTAATCCATGTACCTGCAACATTAGGCTAAATACCACTCCTCACAACAATAAGATGCATTCATAATTAGTACAATTATCTGCATTGGTGGGCTGAACATTCAAAACCACAACCATGGAGATTTCATCAATCTTAAAGTTTCTAAATTGTCATAAGATCATAAGTGATAGGGGTAGAATTAGGCCATTTGGCCCATCAAGTCTGCTCCACCACTCAATCATGGCTGATCTATCTCTCCCTCCTAACCCCATTCTCCTGCCTTCTCCCCATAACTGACACCCTGTACTATTCATGAAATTGCGCTATTAGTATGTGAATCTGGATTTGTCCATAGATATGATGCCAAGTCTGAGTAGAAACTAGTTTGCAAGATTCTGCTCCTTGATGTAACCTGGTTTGGAAAAATATGCCTGCGGGCCGGATAATTTTGGGTTATGAAGCATGCCTCGCCAAAAAAGTGGAGGGGCTGCAGCCCCCCCAGTTCCGCGACCCATGTATGTGTTGGATTCACCTCTACCACATTGTGAACAATGGACTTTGTTGATGGAAATGATGCTCTACAATGCTGAGAGCTATATTCTGCACTCTGTATTCCCGTTTGCTCTCCTATTTAACCATATAACCATATAACCATGGAACAATTACAGCACGGAAACAGGCCATCTCGACCCTTCTAGTCCGTGCCGAACACATAATCTCCCCTAGTCCATATACCTGCGCTCAGACCATAACCCTCCATTCCCTTCCCATCCATATAACTATCAATTTATTTTTAAATGATAAAAACGAAGGGGCCTCCACCACCTTCACTGGAAGCTCATTCCACACAGCTACCACTCTCTGAGTAAAGAAGTTCTCCCTCATGTTACCCCTAAACTTCAGTCCCTTAATTCTCAGTCATGTCCCCTTGTTTGAATCTTCCCTACTCTCAGTGGGAAAAGCTTTTCCACGTCAACTCTGTCTATCCCTCTCATCATATTAAAAAACCTCTATCAAGTCCCCCCTTAACCTTCTGCGCTCCAAAGAATAAATTGGACTTGAATTGGACTTGAATTTGACTCGAATGTATTTATGTATAGTGTTATCTGATTTAATTGGATTCCATGCAATGCAAAGCTTTTCAATGTACCTCGGTACACGTGACAATATTAAACCTAAACTTAAGTCTAAATTGACCTGGCTTCATGGAGCAGAATGTGATGTGTACGCTGTGCTGGTTGTGCATTCAGTACACTCAACCCATGGTGTCATTCAGTGCAACTATTGCACAGACCAAATATCATACAGTCCAAAGCCTTCATTTTAATCTGCGTCCTGCTACCTCAAACTGATTTAACTCAAATAAAAACAAAATAAGGTTTTAGAATATCTGGTAAAGATAGGAATAATATAACAGTTCGTACTACTCATTTTTTTAGTTTAGTTTAGTGATACAACGTGGAAACAAGCCCTTCGGCCCACCGAGTCCACACCGACCAGCGATCCTCGCACACTAACACTATCCTACACACACTAGGGACAAACCTGGAGAAAACTCATGTGGTCACAGGGAGAACGTACAAACTCCGTACTGACAGCACCCGCTGTCAGGATCAAACCGGGTCTCTGGCACTGTAAAGGGCCTGTCCCACTTGGGCGATTTTTCAGCGGACTGTCGGCGACTGTCAAGTTCGCGGCACTCGCTGAAAAACCAGGAACTGGAATTGCGAGTGTCAGAGTGGAACACACACACACAAACACATCACAAAGGTGGGGGCCAGGGAAAGCGGGGGAGCACTGTCTGAAATTCACACGGTGCAAAGCCAAGGTGATGCAGACACACACCGCGATGAGCAGGAAGGTTAAGACGGCTAGCACAGTGTACGGTAAGTCCTTTAAAAGAGGGGGGGAGGGGAGGGAGAGGGGGGAGAAGGAGTGGAGACATTATTAAGAAGCCAGACAACTTTTAATAAGCCAGAGATACACAGCTGTGAAGCTTTGACAAACATTTAACATTACAGGTCAGTTCTCCTTGGTTCTGAAAACTTGTGCTTACATTTTTTTTCCCCCCAATGAGTCAATGAAAATGCCTGGTCAGCAAAGGCGATTAACTAAAACTACCTACGAATACCTCGACTCCCTACAACTACATGGCGACCCCACTGCAATGGCACCTACGACTACAGGATTATCAACTTTCTCCATGGCGACCAGTTTTTGGTCGTAGAAAATATTTCAACATGTTGAAAAATATGTGGCGACCATACTGAGGCCGCGACTAGTTCCCAGAATGTGGGAACTTCTCGCAACCATGAAGGAGACTCACCAGAGACCACCAGCGAACATGTGGCGATCATGGCGAAAGCAGAGTCTCCTGCACTCGCCTAAAAAGTCGCCTAAGTGGGACAGGCCCTTGAGGCATCAACTCTACCACTGTGCCACCATGCTGCATGAAAGTAGAAAACAATTAATGAAAAAATACAATTAAGGAATGTTCAACTGAGTTAAGCAAGTAACCATTCTACTCTGCTTAGATCCATGATTCATAGATATTTCTGATCACAGACAGTCAATGCCACAGTATAGACACAGAGAACTTGAACTTTGGAATTGTGGACTTTGGAAGGGGCAGGATGGGGACCCACAGTCTCGTTTATATCAACGGGTCATTGGTGGAGAGGGTCAAGAACTTCAAATTCCTGGGCGTGCATATCTCTGAAGATCTCTCCTGGTCCGAGAACACTGATGCAATTATAAAGAAAGCACATCAGCGCCTCTACTTCATGAGAAGATTACGGAGAGTCTGTATGTCAAGGAGGACTCTCTCGAACTTCTACAGGTGCACAGTCGAGAGCATGCTGACCGGTTGCATCGTGGCTTGGTTCGGCAACTTGAGCACCCAGGAGCGGAAAAGACTGCAAAAAGTAGTAAAAACTGCCCAGTCCATCATCGGCTCTGACCTCCCTACCATCGAGGGGATCTATCACAGTCCCTGCCTCAAAAAGGCTGGCAGCATCATCAAGGACCCACACCATCCTGGCCACTCACTCATCTCCCCGCTGCCTTCAGGTAGAAGGTACAGGAGCCTGAAATCTGCAACATCCAGGTTCAGGAATAGCTGCTTCCCCACAGCCATCAGGTTATTAAACTCAACTCAAACAAAACCTTGAACATTAATAGCCCATTGCACTTTATCTGCTGTTTATTTATGTGTGTATATATATATATATATATTCATTGGTATATGGTCACACTGACCTGTTCTGTTCTGTATTTATTTATGCCTACTATATTCTGTTGTGCTGAAGCAAAGCAAGAATTTCATTGTCTTATCTGGGGCACATGACAATAAACATACTTGAATCTTGAATCTTGAGCTGCCTGTAGTTATTATCCCATCTGGTGAAATTGTGTTACACTGGCTCTGATCAGGTATCCAAGTTCAAGTTCAAGTTCAAGTGAGTTTATTGTCTTGTGTCCCTGTATAGGACAATGAAATTCTTGCTTTGCTTCAGCACACAGAGCATAGTAGGCATTTACTACAAAACAGATAAGTGTGTCCATATACCATGATATAAATATATACACACATGAATAAATAAACTGATCAAGTGCAAATAACAGAAAATGGGTTCATAATAATCAGAATTGTGTCCGAGCCAGGTTTAATAGCCTGATGGCTGTGGGAAAGTAGCTATTCCTGAACCTGGTTGTTGCAGTCTTCACGCTCCTGTACCTTCTACCTGAAGGTAGCAGGGAGATGAGTGTGTGGCCAGGATGGTGTGGGTCTTTGATGATACTGCCAGCCTTTTTGAGGCAGCGACTGTGATAAATCCCCTCGATGGAAGGAAGGTCAGAGCCGATGATGGACTGGGCAGTGTTTACTACTTTTTGTAGTCTTTTCCTTTCCAGGGCGCTCAAATTGCCAAACCAAGCCACGATGCAACCGGTCAGCATGCTCTCTACTATGCACCTGTAGAAGTTAGAAAGAGTCTTCCCTGACAAACCGACTCTCCGTAATCTTCCCAGGAAGTAGAGGCGCTGATGAGCTTTCTTGATAATTGTATTAGTGTTCTCGGACCAGGAAAGATCTTCAGAGATGTGCACGCCCAGGAATTTGAAGCTCTTGGCCCTTTCAACCATCGACCCGTTGATATGGGGCTGTGGGTCCCCCTCCTACTCCTTCCAAAGTCCACAATCAGTTCCTTGGTTTTGCTGGTGTTGAGGGCCAGGTTATTGCGCTGGCACCATATGGACAGTTGCTCGATCTCTCTTCTATACTCTGACTCATCCCCATCAGTGATACGTCCCACAACAGTGGTGTCGTCAGCGAACTTGATGATGGAGTTCGCACTGTGACTGGCTACGCAGTCATGAGTATAGAGTGAGTACAGCAGGGGGCTGAGCACGCAGCCTTGAGGTGCTCCCGTGCTGATTGTTATCGAGGCTGACACATTCCACCAATACGAACAGACTGTGGTCTGTGAATGAGGAAATCGAGAATCCATTTGCAGAGGGATGCACAGAGATCCAGTTCTGCGAGTTTGGTAACCAGCTTGGAGGGGATGATTGTGTTAAATGCCGAGCTGTAATCGATGAATAACAGCCTGACATATGAGTTTTTGTTGTCCAAGTGGTCCAGAGTGGAGTGGAGGGCCAGCGAAATCGCATCCACTGTTGATCTGTTGTGGCGGTAAGCGAACTGCAGTGGGTCCAGGTTTTTGTCGAGGTGGGAGTTGATTTGCTCCATGATCAACCTCTCAAAGCACTTCATCACCACTGGTGACACTGGTCGATAGTCATTGAGGCACGTCACCTTACTTTTCTTGGGCACTGGTATAATTGATGCCCTTTTAAAACAGGTGGGGACCTCAGACCTCAGATGTGAGAGGTTGAAAATGTCCGTAAAAACTCCAGCCAGTTGGTCCGCACAGGTTTTTAGAACACGACCGGGTATACCATCAGGTCCAGGTGCTTTTCAGGGGTTCACCCCTCTGAAGGATTTCCTAACTTCGGCCTCTGTGACTGAGACTGAAATGCCATCACAGCGAATGGGGGATCGTGAAATCTATCCATCACCTTAACTGTGGATTGGAGTGCGGTTTGATAGCATGTCAAAATGGAGAATATACAGTAGCATAGAAATAACACATTTGAAAATAAAAATCCATGCAAATAGTTTGCCATTGAATTGCATAAATAAGCAACTTCTGTAGTTTAGATTAATTTAGTTTAGTTTAGACTTACAGCACGAAAACAGGCTCACTGGCCCACAGAGTCCCCGCCGACCAACGATCCCTGCACACTAACACTATCCTACCATCCTTTTTATGATTTTACCAAGCCAATTAACCTACATAACATGTATGTCTTTGGAGTGTGGGAGGAGACCGGAGCTCCCGAGGAAAACCCACGAGGTCACAGGGAGAATGTACAAACTCCGTACAGACAGCACCTGTAGTCGGGATCGAATCTGGGTCTCTGGAGCTGCAAGGCAGCAACGCCACCACTGCGCCACTGTGCCGCCCTGTAGAAGAGTCCCTAGTGAGTGCCAAAATCATCCCTGCAACTCATTGATACTTCACACATAACTTAATGAAACCCGTCTTGCTTAAATGTATTAATTGGGTAAATCTATGCCAAAAACCTTAATAGGTAACAAGGTCATAATCTTTTCACACTGTTGCATTAGTCGTAAATCCCTTTGACTCCAATTTGGTTTAAAACTATGTGGAACATTGGATAAACCCAAGGCCTGGTTTTAATCTAGACAATAAACAATAGAGTGTGGTGGTGGTGTACCAGAGTTTAACCACTGAGTTTAACCACTGAACCGTCAGTTATTTGCTACTTAGAGGTTTCAGATCGAGTGCATTGTATTTTCACTACACTCATAGTTTCAGGCAATCCCTCTCATTTACACAATACTGACATTTCATAAAGTCATGTGATAGGAGCCGTTCGGCCCGTCAAGTCTACTCAGCTATTCAATCATGGCTGATCTAACCCTCCCTCCTAACCCCATTCTCCTGTCTTCACCTTATCTCTGTCTTAAAAATATCCACGGCCTCCAGGGCCTTCAGTGGCAACGAATTCCACAGATTCACTAATTCACAGTTTTCACTGCTGATGATTTCTTGCAGGTGAAACATTAAACTCAAACTGGCTGAATTTTAAAGATTCCATGATATTATCTGAAGGAGATGTGAACATACAAACATACAGGTTAGCTGCAAGAGGACAGCAATCTGCCCATCCCACCAGTTAATAAACTGTGGCTGATCTGATGGTGTACAGAACTCCAGACTCCTGTCTACAGGGAATAGTCTTCCACCCCCATACACATCAACAATCTTTAGGCTTAGATTTAGGTTTATTATTGTCATGTGTACCAGGTGAGAGGGTTATGGAAGGAAAATGGGCTTAGGAAAGAAAAGATAGGTCAACCAGGAGTAAACCTGACGGGCCGAATGGCCTAATTCTGCTATCACTTATGAACTAATGAACGGAGATACAGTGCATGTTATTCAATCAAATCAGATAATACTATACACAAATACGATCAAGTTAAACCCAGGCCCTTCATCCCACCTTGTCCATGCCTACCAAGTTGGCACATTGGGTTAGTCCCATTTGTCTGCATTTGGCCCAAAACTCTCTAAATCCCTCCTATCCCATACATTTATCCAAATGTCTTTTAAAAGTCGTACATGCACTTGCTTTCATATCTTCCTCTGCCACCTCAGGTATAGACAACACTTTGAGTAAAAGAATTGCCAATGAGGTCTCTCATCCCCCCCCTCATATTCAGCCTATACCCTCTAGTTATAGACTCCTCTACCCTGGGAAAAAGACTGTGAGCATTTAACGTATCCATGTCCCACCTGATCTTCTACACATCAATAAGGTCACCCCTTAGCCTCCTGCACGCCAAAGAAAAAAGCACCAGCAATCTAACTTCCCCGTATGAAAACAAGCATGACAAATGGCTGCTGACTCACTTCTATTAGAGAACCATACACCTGCATTCAAGATCTCTCTATTCTGCAACACCCCTCAGGACTCTAGGCTTTACTGTGTAAGTCCTGCCCTGGTTTTATATATCAAAGTCCAACAACTTACACTTGTCAGAGTACATTTCCATTTGCCATTCCTTGGCCCATCATCCCAGCTGATATCGATCTTGTAAATGTAGCTAACCTTCCTCATTGTCTAATATGCCATTGAGTTGCTATCTGCAACTTTGCTATCTATTTATGAATAGATATCAATTTTTACTACCTCTAGAGGGTCGTAGAGATCTACAACATAGAAACAAGCCATTCAGCCCACTTAGCATATGCTGACCATTAAGCAGCCATTTAGACTCCTCCTGCTTCATTCTCTCCACATTTCCATCACCTCCACCCAAATTCTACCACTCAACCACATTTGGGACCATTTTGGGGCCTATTAACCTACCAACTCGCGCATCTTCAGATGAGAGAGGAGGCTATGGAATCTGAAGGAGACCCACAGTTAGAATATGCGAACTCCACAAGGACAGCACCCGGAGCTCAAAAATGGAACCAGGGTCACTAGAGCATCTCTCCTTAGTTTAGCCTTTAGTTTTATTCAGCTTAGGCATACAGTGTGGGAACAAGCCCTTAACCCCACCGGATCTGCGCCGACCAGTGATTACACCCACACATTAACCTACACACACACACACTAGGGACAATTTTACAACTTTCCGACGCCAATTAACTTACAACCTGCACGTCTTAGTAGTGTGGAAGGAAATCAGAGCACCCGGAGAAAACCCACACAGCCACGGGAAGAACGTGCAAACTCCGCATACAACACCCGTAGTCACGCTCGAGACCTGGACTCTAACACTGTAAGGCATCAACTTTACTGCCGCTGCACCCTGCTGCCCACTATTGCACAAGTGCATGCAGTAATGTTATTATGCGAAGACCATGAAGAATATAGCAAAGTTGACGGGACAATATAAATCCAAGATTTGATAACAGACAATAGACAATAGGTGCAGGAGTAGGCCATTTGGCCCTTCGAGCCAGCACCGCCATTCAATGTGATCATGGCTGATCTTCCACAATCAGTACCCTGTTCCTGCCTTCTCCCCATATCCCCTGACTCTGCTACCTTTAAGAGCTTTATCAAACTCTCTCTTGAAAGCATCCAGAGAACCAACCTCCACCGCCCTCTGAGGCAGAGAAATAATTCAAGAAACATATTGATGGAAGTTCACAACCCCTCTGAAGCTGTTATCAGCTACCAAAGTGATTTAAGTGCTGTGGGCTGCATAAAGGTCTTTTGGTCTCAAAACAAGTTCTTTCCATCTTGGATGCGGAGCCATGTTTGGAATGTGGTGGAGAATTGTTGGAAAAATGGTGAATGATGAGGATGGTTTAAGGGAGTAGCGATAAACTAATCCCCAATTACTTGCACAGCTCTATCAGATTTTCTGGTCTTGAGCATGTTTTCTAAAGAGAAAGTAAAATTATATGGGGCGATTATCTCGGGTTTCTTAAATGCTGTGAGGAATGAAAGACATTGATAGAAGTCAACTACTTTGTTCAGATTTGTTGAGAGATGCAGAGTTGAAACAGGCCCTCCGGCCCACCGAGTCCATGCTGACCAGCGATCCTCACACACTAAACGGGCTGTCCCACTTGGGCGACCTAAATGGCGAGTTTAGAAGAGTTTGAAAAAATGTCATGATGAAGACCTCCTTCGACTATGTTGAAGAATAGCTTCGACTAGCTACGAATAACTTCGGGACAACTCGACACCGAATAGTGGAGAGTGAAGACGACCTCCTTCGATCTCCTTCGACCTCCCTTCTCTCCCTTTGACTATGATGAAGACAATCTATGACTACCTTTGACTACCTTCGACTACCCTCGATTACCTACGACTAACATGCTGACCTACTACGACCTAATACGACTAAACCTACGAGTAAAAAAGGTATCCATTTTTTCTATGGCAACCTTTTTTCACTAGCGGGCATTTTTTAACATATTGAAAAAAACGCCGCGACCTAGCTGAGACCTCGATTACGCGGATACCACTCTCGAGCATGAAGGAGAGTTACAAAGACCTCCTATGACCTCGTGTCAACCATGCTGCGAGTATGAGTCGAGGGCAAACTCGCCAGAACTCGCGGATTAGGTCGCCCAAGTGGGACAGGCCCTTCACACTATCCTACATATGAGGGACAATTTATAATTTCTACAGAAGCCAATTAACCTACAAATCTGTACGTCTTGGGAAAGTGGGAGGAAACCGGAGCACCCAGAGAAAGTCCACGCGGTCACGAAGGGAATGTACAAACTCCGTACAGATGGCACCCGTAGTCAGGATCGAACCCGGGTCTCTGATGCTGTAAGGCAGCAACTCTACTGCTGTGACACCGTGACACCATTTTATTTGACATAAGTCAGCCACAGTTCAAAAATATGAATCCACAAGCAAAATTTTAGATTGAGAAGTATTATATTTGCCACAGAGCCATAAACAGCATTCAATAACACTTTTCAAAAAGAAATGGATACATACCTGACTGGTTATGACCCTGCCATTAAAGTGTAGCAATAAGGCATATGGTAGCATTGCGGTAATGCTACTGCCTTACAGCGACAGAGACCCGGGTTCGATCCTGACTACGGGTGCTGTCTGTATGGAGTTTGTACATTCTCCCCGTGACCTGCGTGGGTTTTCTCCGAGATATTTGGTTTCCTCCTACACACTCCAAAAACGTACAGACCTCATTATCATCCATTTCTTCCGTTTCCTCCATGGCAATGGTCGGGATAGCATTGGGAATGAAATCAGAGCAATCCTAATGCAGGCCCAGTGCGCAGATTGGTATAGAGAGAAGCTGTAATGTAGGAAAATGGGTTGTCCCTAGTGTACAACACAAGTAGGTTAGTGTTAATGTACCCGGGGGATCATTGGTACATTCTCCCCGTGACCTGCGTGGGTTTTTTTTTACCGTTGCTCCGTTTTCCTCCCACACTCCAAAAACGTACAGGTTTGTTGGATAATTGGCTTGGTATAAATGTAAAATTGTCCCTAGTGTGTAGGTTAGTGTTAATGTACGGGGATCATTGGTCAGCATGGAGTGGTGGGCTGAAAAGCATGTTTCCGTGCTGTATCTCTAAACCAAACAAAACTAAACAAAGCCCTTCGGCCCAAAATATCTGCACCAAACATCACTTATTTACCACGTAATCCTTATCCCTCCATCCCTACATATTCATATGCTTATCAAAAAGTATTTTAAAATGTCACTATAGTATTTGCTTCTCCACCACCCCCAGCAGCACTTTCCAGGCTCACCACTCTCTGTGTATAAACTTGCCCAGTACATCCTCGTTAATCACATATCATGGCCCTGAGAGGTTCATACCTTCTCTTGGCCTACAGCAAAGGCTATGAAAAGCATTTGTCTTAAGAAAGCAGTGGATCTGACCTCCACTTTACTACTAAAGGTTTCTTCTAACTACCAGGTTACCAACTCCAAGGAAACTTGACTCAAAAATCAGAGCAATTGGTTGAGGTTGACGATGCTAGGACTCTATTCTCTGGAGCGCAGGAGGATGAGGGGTGATCTTATTGTGGAGTAAACAATCATGAGAGGAATAGATCGGGTAGACGCCCAGAGACTCTCGCCCAGAGTAGGGGAATCGAGAACCAGAGGGCAGAGGTTTAAGGTGAGGGGGACAAGATTTAATAGGTTCAAGAAGGAACTGCAGATGCTGGAAAATCGAAGGTAGACAAAATTGCTGGAGAAACTCAGTGGGTGCGGCAGCATCTATGGAGCGAAGGAAATAGGCAACGTTTGGGGCCGAAACCCTTCTTCAGACTCCCGCACCTGCTGAGTTTCTCCAGCAATTTTGTCTACCCAAGATTTAATAGGAACCTGAGGGGTAAAGACAATGATACTTTATTGTCACAGGGTGGTAGTTGTAACTACCGGAGGAGGTAGTTGAGGCAGGTACTATCGCAACGTTTAAGAAAGGTTTAAGCAAGTCATAGATGGATATGCTTTAGAGGGATATGAGCTACAGGCTGCAGGGACCAGTGTAGATGGGACATGTTAGTCGGTGTGGGGAAGTTAGGCTGAAGGGCCTGTTTCCACACTGTCTGACTCTATGACCCTATGACTCTATATCTTAAGTTGCAAGAAAGGACACTGGCACGCATCATTTTGGGAACAAAGGTCCCGACCGAGTCGGCTGATGGAAAGATTTTGGCCTAATTATTATTTTAGGCATGAGTTAGGTTTAATATTGTCACATGGATAATACTATACAAAATACAGTCAAGTTAAACCCAAGGATAAATGAAGAGCAAAGGGGAAGATACATGGAGTCAAGGTGGCCAGTCTGGTCTGTGTGATGGACTGGGCTAAATCTACAATTCTCTACAATTTCTTGAGGTTTGAGGCAGAAACAAGCTGTGATGCAACCTGACAGTCTGTTTCCTGTGGTGCATCTGTAGAAGTTTGTAAGACTCATTGGAGACCCTTATATATGTGTGTGAAAGCACAGGTCCATGCTGACTGGCATTATGTGTTGATATCTTCAGTTGCCTTTCATAATAACCCACCCTCAAGTGGCTGTCCCACTTGGGCAATCTAATTGGCGACTTTAGATGAGTTTATGAAAGTTTGAAAAAATGTCATGTTGAAGACTTCCTTCGACTATGTAGAAGACTAGCTTTGACTAGCTACGATTAACTTCGGGAAAATTTGACACCGAATAGTGGAGAGTGAAGACAACCTCCTTCGACTATGATGAAGACTATCTATGACTACCTTAGACTACCTTTGACTAACTTTGACTACCCTCGATTACCTACGACTAACATGCCGACCTACTACGACCTAGTACAACTAAACCTACAAGTTAAAAAGGTATCGATTTTTTCCATGGCGACCTTTTTTTACTCGTGGGCATTTTTCAACATGTTGAAAAATACGCCGCGACCTAGCTGAGGTCTCAAGTACACGGGGACTACTCTCGAGCATGAAGGAGAGTTACAAAGACCTCCTACGACCTCGTGTCGACCATGTTGCGAGTATGAGTCGAGGGCAAACTCGCCAGAACTCGCAGATTAGGTCCCCCAAGTGGGACAGCCCCTTAACAGTGAAATGCAGCCGTGAAATCTGTTAATGGTTAACAACCTACGCTAAGCCCATCTAGTGACTCTATGCCAATAATTCTCAAGTTTCCCATGAAAGCTTTTTTGCATCTTTATACACAAACGCAGATGTTGACTGATCAGGTGTATGAAGCACACCATAGATCCTTTTTTTTAGTTTAGAGATACAGTGTGGAAATAGGATCTTCTGCCCACCGAGTCCGCACAGATCCCCGCACACTAACACTCTCCTACACACACGAGGGAAAATTCACAATTTACAATTTTACCAAGCTAATTAGTCTACAAACCTGTAAGTCGTTGGAATGTGGCAGAAACATGATCTCCCGAAGAAATCCCACACAGGTCACGGAGAGAATGTACAAACTCCATACAGACAGCACCCATATTCAGGATTGAAGCAGGGTCTCTGGCAATGTAAGGCAGCAGCTCTACCGCTGCGCCACCGTGCTGTCCTCGTCCACACTATACTGGAAACATGGGAGGAAATCTTTGTTACAATGATTCCTGGACCAATTTCACCTGAAATCTACCCAAGGCAGAAGTCTGACAGATGTGTACCTGTATCCATGTCAGTGGAAAATATAAATCATGCTTTTTCAACTGAGCAGACAGTATATGGGCTGTTGCTGGGCTGTTGAAACCTAATACCTCAACATTCATTCAAATCCACTAAAAATGTTCGGTTTCTATTAATAGAGGTTTGTGGACGTGTGAGGTTGGGGGGGGGGGGAGGGGTGGGTGCAGGAGTAGGCCATTCGGCCCTTCGAGCCAGCACCGCCATTCACTGTGATCATGGCTGATCATCCACAATCAGTATCCCGTTCCTGCCTTCTCCACATATCCCCTGACTCCGCTATCTTTAAGAGCCCTATTTAACTCTCTATTGAAAGCATCCAGAGAACTGGCCTCCACCGCCTTCTGAGGCAGAGAATTCCACAGACTCACAAGTCTCTGTGTGAAAATGTTTTTCCTCATATCTGTTCTAAATGGCCTACCCATTATTCTTAAATTGTGGCCCCTGGTTCTGGACTCCCCCAACATCAGGACCATGTTTCCTGCCTCTAGCATGTCCAAACCCTTAATAATCCTATATATTCCAATAAGATCCCCTCTCATCCTTAACACCAGAGTATACAAGCCAAGCCACTCCATTCTATCAACATATGACAGACCCACCATCCCAGGAATTAACCTTGTAAACTTACGCTGCACTCTCTCAATAGCAAGAATGTCCTTCCTCAAATTTAGAGACCAAAACTGCACACGATATTCCAGGTGTGGTCTCACTAGGGCCCTGTACAACTGCAGAAAGACCTCTTTGTTCCTATACTCAACAACTCTTGTTATGAAGGCCAACATGCCAGTCGCTTTCTTCACTGCCTGCTGTACCTGCATGCTTACCTTCAGTGACTGATGAACAAGGACCCCCAGATCCCCATTGTACTTCCTCTTTTCCCAGCTTGAGACCATTCAGATAATAATCTGCCTACCTGTTTTTGCCACCAAAGTGGATAACCTCACATTTATCCACATTAAACTGCATCTGCCATGCAACTGCCCACTCATCCAACCTGTCCAAGTCACACTGCATCCTCATAGCATCCTCCTCACAGTTCGCACTGCCACCCAGCTTTGTGTCATCTGCCAATTTACTAATGTTACTTTGAATCCCTTCATCTAGAACATTAATGTATATTGTAAATAGCTGCGGTCCCAGCACCGAGGCTTGCGGCACCCCACTAGCCACTGCCTGCCATTCTTAAAGGGACCTGTTATATAGAACAAAGAAATTCTTACTTGCAGCAGCACAACAGAATATGTAAACATAGTACATTGTGAACAATATAATGAACGAGAAGGAAAAAAAAATTCAGGGTTTGTATATATACAATAATAGTGCAATAATAACAATATTAGTCTATGTAGTCCAGAGCCTATTTGAGGTTGTAATGTTTAATAACTTTTTACTTACTTTTTTTTTTAACTTTATTAATTTATTGAACGTGTTAAAAAATACAAACACAAATAAACTTGTATGCAATAAAAAAAGAAAATAAAACACAAAGGAAAACAAACAAATAAGTAACTCAAATAATACAAATAATATCGTTCATGTTCAAAAAGGGTAAGAAGAAGTTCGGAAACTTTTCTGGTCCTACCCCCCTCTTATTTTCTACACATTTTCATGGAAAAACAAAATAATGGGAACAAATAGACCCAAAATCAGCCGAATGGTTGTAGGGAAGAAGCTGTTCCTGAACCAGGACATTCAGGCTCCTGTACCATTTTACCGATGGCAGGGGTGAAATGAGTGTGTGGCCAGGGTGGTGTGGGTCTCTGATGATCACTAGAAAGAGTGGAAGCAAGTTTATATTGTCTTATAATTTTAATATAAAAGCATTGACTATATTTGGTCATTTTTTTCCCCATTCAACAATAAGGCTTGTTGTAAGCTTCTCTCATTTAATGGTGACACATGATTAAATATGACAAGCAACAGAGGCACGCTGTTAGAGTTGCTGCCTTACAGCGCTGGAGACCCTGGTTCAATCCTAACTATGGGTGCTGCCTGTACGGAGTTTGCACGTTCTCCCTGTGACAGGAGCTCCGGTTTCTTCCCGCATTCCAAAGGCATGTGGGTTAATTGGCTTCTGTGAATTGTTGCTAGTGTGTAGGATAGAACTAGTGTACGGGGTGATTGTTGGTCAGCGCGGACTCGATGGGCCGAAGGGCCTGTTGCCACGCTCTATCTCTAAAACTAAAAAAAACTAAAACTAAGGAGGACGGGTGTGTGTGGATTTATTCCATTTGCACTTGCTGATTCAATTTCTCAAAATGCCATTTTGTTGTTATTTTTATTAGTATAATCAATTACTTGGGCTGGGTAGATTATTCCCTACATTTCCCTGTACCTGTTTTGGATTTAACCCTCACGCATCTCCATTTGAATCCTCTGGTTCCAATTACTTGGTTTAATTTCCAATCAATCTTTAGGAGATGTTCTGTGCAACTTTGTAGAACCAATCTGCACTTTATGACGCTGTAAAAATCCTTAATTGGTCCTAAAAATAAACCATAAAATTTGCATGATGTTTAAAATCCAGGCGAGGCTGTATTGAGGTTGTAGGAAGGAACTGCAGATGCTGGTTTACACCAAAGGTAGACACAAAATGCTGGAGTAACACAGTGGGACAGGCAGCTTCTCTGGAGAGAAAGAATGGGTGATGTTTTGGGTCCAGACCCTTCTTCAGACTGAGAGTTAGGGGAGAGAGAGTCTAGAGATATGGAGGTGTAAGGTGTGAAAACAACAGATCAAAGCAGACGATGGAAAAGAAATGCGGAATGGTTCATTGCTAGCCATGGGGAAGGTGACAAGGGGGCACACAATCAGTAAAATTAATCAGAAGCACAGTGAAACTAGTCGGAGCATGAGGGTTGGGGGAGGGATGGAGAGAGAGGGAAAGCAAGGGTTACTTGAAGCTAGAGAAATCAATTCTCATACGGTTGGGTTGTAAGTTGCCCAAGCGAAATATGAGGTGGTGTTCCTCCAATTTGCATTGGGTCTCACTCTGACGGTGGAGGAGGCCCAACAGTTAAAAATGTTAGCAACCAGGAGAGTTGTGTCGGTCGCTTAAAAGACAGTCAATTCTTGTGGTAATTGTACCTGAATATAGCCAAAGGCAGAAAAAATAATACCTTCTTTTGCAAAGGGAATGACAGGGACAAATCCTAAATTACCACATTTTCATGTTCACTTTTCATCAGTGGCTTTCATTATTTAAGATCTAAGCCGTTCCAATAGAAATATTGTTATATATTGTTGGAAAAGGGCCGTTGTTTATATCATCATTGTCCAAAGCCTATAATTGCAAGCATCTTCCATTGTGACAACACCGATTGGATTATTTGTAACTGATATTTCGTGGACAGTTATGTATCCAGAAATGTCGTAAAATGTTTAGCAAATGTAACGTAATAATTTATTTCCACTCAAGCAGATGGAAGTGGTGCACGGCATGCCCTTTGATTTACTGCCACAAGTGCATGCTGGAGGTAAACAACAAAATTGGAAGGGATTTATTGAAGGGAAACCGGGTTAAAAATTCCACGTTTGTTTAAGAAGGAACTGCAGATGCTGGAAAATCGAAGGTAGATAAAAATGCTGGAGAAACTCAGCGGGTGAGGTAGCATCTATGGAGCGAAGGAAATAGGCAACGTTTCGGCCCGAAACGTTGCCTATTTACTTCGTTCCATAGACGCTGCCTCACCCGCTCACCCCCTGAGTTTCTCCAGCATTTTTGTCTACCCTAGAAATTCAACTATATCTTTAGATATATCAATAAAACACATATGAAATGAATCGCATTGAAAATGCTTCATGATTTGCCCTCTCCCAGACCAAAGGAACGTCAAAGGATGGCACAGTGGTACAATGGCACGGTATGCAGTGGTACAGTGGCTCAGTGGCATGGTGGCACGATGGCACTGGTACGGTGGCACAGAGGCACGATGATACTGGCATGGTGGCATGGTGGTACAGTGGCACAGTGGCACGGTGGTACAGTGGCACAGTGCCACAGTGGCGCAGAGGCACAGCTGAGAGAGTCACAGTGCCACAGTCAAGAGTCAAGAGTCAATTTAATTGTCATTTGGACCCCTGGAGGTCCAAACGAAATGCCGTTTCTGCAGCCATACATACACACAATAGACCCCAGAAACACATATTACATTTTATCCATCACATAGCTGTGAAAAGGCTTCATTATTGCCCCCCCCCGATGTCAGAGTCAAAGTCAAAGCCCCCGGCTGGCGATGGCGATTGTCCCGGTACAATGGCCACGCGGTGGTGCGAGTGGTACATGTGTCATGGTGTGGAGCCCCGGTGTGCGCTCGCATGGCGGCATTCCAGCCGCGCGGGGCGGGTACGGTGGCACCGCTCCACGAGCTCTTCAACCCGCATCGGGCGGGAGAATTCGCCGTTGCAGAGCCAAAGCGGTCTCCAGAGGGAGCCGCGGGCTCCCGAATCCGCCGCCGCCGCCAGACCCGCAGTTTGCCTCCTCAGCTTCCGGATGCTGCAGCAGCAGTGGCAGTTTGCAGCATCCTCCCTCTGACCACGTTGGATTTCCTCAGGGCGCCCCGAAAGATGTAGCACCAGAGCCCCCGGTTAATCGGCCTCTGTAACGTACTCCCCCAACGTCGGGAAACCCGACGAGACAAGGTCGGGTCTCCAGTGCAGGGAGAGATTTAAAACCAGTGTCCCACCCCACCCCCACCCCCCCCACACACACACCCCCAACAAAAAATACACAAAAACTACATTAAAACACAGACAGAAAATAATAAAAACGCGGACAGTGCAGAGGCGCTGCTGGCCATAGCCGCGCCGCTCTAAGCTGTACCGCGCCGCCTACCACAGACCCTAGTTTGATCCTCACCTTCCGGATGCTGTCTGTGTGGAGTTTGCACATTCTCCCTCTGACCACGTGGATTTCCTCAGGGCGCTCCCAAAGATGTGCAGATTAGTAGGTTAATCGGCCTCTGTAACGTACTCCTGGTGTGTCGGGAAGGCATACAAAAGTGGGACAGCATAGAACCAGTGTGAATCAGTGGTTGACTCAGTGGGCCTGTCTCTAAGCTGTATCTCTAAACTAAACTATATTGCCTTTCTCATGGAGAATAAAGCACTGAATAGTCGACTTGTTTGACCATATTGTTCATTATAAAAATAAATGAATACGCATGATCGATATACATGTATGTTTATTAATAATATCAGATTAAATACAAAAAAACATATTGGTTGTTTAGTGAGCTGAAAAGCTATATCACCTTTGAAGGTTAATTGTCTTGGTATAATTGGAAATTATCCTGGCTGTGTAGGATAGTATTTGTGTGCGGGAATTGCTGGTGGGTGTGGACTCGGTGGGCCGAAGGGCCTGAACTAAGACCTCAAAAAATGATGAACTCTTTGGTTCAAAATTACATGCAAATTTCATAAGTTTTCTTTATATTAAATGCATGGGAAAGGAACTGCAGTATATTACTAATCATAAAGGAAATATATTGCAGATGAGAGCAGTCTTGTTTCCATTTGAGCTGATTACAAAGGTGTCCTTCAGCATTGGGACAGTTAAACTCAATTAACATTGATAGATGGTTATTGAATATCGTGGGATATTTGACAAAACAGTCGGTTGCCAAAGGCAAAACCATATCAGTTTCCTTAATCAATCACAGGAGGATCGCAATGCTTCTATTACTTCCTATTAAAAGGGTCAGAGGACATTTCTCATTCCATTCAAAATAATGAGAATTTAAACTACTGTTTAATTTGCATATTTGCCTCAATATTCTCATTGCCGATTGCAGCCTAATTATAGCAAAGCCTCCTAATAGAAGCCATCTTGTTGCAGCAACATCATCCCCTCTGTTGGTCTGCCGATGCTTTTAACTATGTCTATTAACCACAAGTAGCAATATTTTGTTCCAGTTCATTCTCCAATATCCAAGGGCACCAGCCTTGAAACAGCAGGTTCGGATTATGTGAAATATCCTGGAAACAAGTCCATTTACACCCTCAGGGCAAAATGAATTTCATAAAACCATGAAAAACAGCATTGAAGCAAACCTCAAAGGTATTCTTTTCGGAGAAACTTAATTAGTTCCCACCCGAGAGGTCGACAAGGCATACTATGTAACTAAGTTTCTTAAACCTTAAATCAATAGGATTATATAGATAGTCAGCTGTTCAAGAAAACCTCTCTCCTTCCTTTGCTGTTTGTTTTGAAATGAATTCACAAAACAATCCTGGGGCAATGCAGCGGTGCAGCGGTAGAGTTGCTGCTTCACAGCGCCAGACACCCGGGTTCGATCCTGACTATGGTTGCTGTCTGTACGGGGTTTGTACATTCTTCCTATTACCCGCGTGCGTTTTCTCCGGGTGCTCTGGTTTGTAGAGGTTTGGAGATTAATTGGCTTTGGTAAGTTGTAAAATTGTCCCCAGTATGTAGGATCGTGTTAGTGTATGGAATGATCACTAGTTGGTGCGGACTCACTCAGTGGACGTAGAAACTGTTTCCACGCCACCTCTAACGAGATCCCACCACTAGTTACATCTTTCCATCTCCACCCTTTTCCGCCATCCGCAGAGACTGTTACCTCCCCGCTTTTGCGGTTGCAGCACCTAGACTGTGGAACAGCATCCCTCTCCTCATCAGAACTGCCCCCTCCATCGACTCCTTTAATTCGAGGCTCAAAACCTATTTCTACTCCCTAGCGTTTTTGAGGCCCTCTGAGGGGGCACTGTAAACAGTTTATGTATGTATTGTTAGATCTGTGTACCATTGTACGTAGCACATTCGTATCTGCACTAATGTACAGCACTTTGGTCAACGTGAGTTGTTTTTAAATGTGCTATACAAATAAAATTGATTGATTGATTGATTGGTTAACATCCCTTCCCACCCAAACCACCCCCTCCCCAGGTACCTGCTCCTCCAACTGCAGGAGATGCAACACCTGTCCCAATAACTCCTCCCTCGACACTGTCCAGGGACCCCGACAGTCCTTTGAGGTCAGGCAGAGGTTCACTTGCACCACCTCCAACCTCATCTACTGTATCCATTATTCTAGGTATGGACTCTGACACATAGTCGTGACCAAATGTAGTCTGGGCGATCATTTCGCTGAACACCTTCGCTCAGTCCGCCTGAGCCTACCTGATCCCCCGGTTGCTAAACACCTTAATTCCCCTTCCCATTCCCACACTGACCTTTCTGTCCTGGGCCTCCTCCATTGCCAGAGTGAGGCCAAAGGTGAATTGGAGCAACAGCACCTCATATTTCGCTGATGCAGCTTACACCACAGCGGTATGAATATTGACATCTCTAACTTCAAGTAACCCTGGCATCCCTTTCTCTCCATCCCTGGCCCACCCTCGTCATACTAGTTTTTATGTCGTCCTGGTGAGTTTCATTATCTGTAACTCGTTTTCACCTAAGCCACAGCTAACAATGGCCTGTTTCCGTTGACAACGTAATTTTTTTGCATATCTGCACTCATTTGTTCTATATCTCTCTACATCACCGTTTATATCACTCATTTCCCTTTTCCCTAACTCTGTCTGAAGAAGGGTCTCGTCCCGAAACGTCACCTATTCCTTTTTTCCAGAGATGCTGTCTGACCCGTTGAGTTATCCAGCCTTTTTTGTCTGTCTTCGGTTTAAACCAGCATATGCACTTCCTTTCTACACAAAGGACTGCAGATGTTGGTTTACACTGAAGATAGACACAAAATGCTGGAGTAAATGGGCCAGGCAGCATCTCTGGAAGAAAGGAATAGGTGATGTTTCAGGTCGAAACCTTTCTTCAGACAGTCAGGGGAGACTGATACTGGAGGTATGAAATGGTTCAGAACAAATCAGAGTTGGCACCGACGACCAAGGAAAGGTTGAGTCCACAATGGTCCATTGTTGGCTGTGGAAGAGGTGATAACAAAGAGATACATGGATGCGAACAGTGGAACTGGCAGGATGGCTGGAGTGGGGGAGGAACACAGAGAGAGGGAATGAAAAGGTTAATGGTCCACAGCCTAGTCTGCGACATGGACTATGCGGCAGTTCCATGGAGGGCAAGGTCTCAGGTAGACGACTCGTATATCATGAAAGGTAAAGCAATTTGTTGACAAAGGCACTTGCTCGTGCTCATCAAGATACTTCAGGCACTTATTGACCTGTGTGAGATGATTGGGAACAGGGTAAATTCACCTCCAACCTTAGAGTTTGGAAGCAGAAATTCATGTCGGCAGACGAGAGCAAAACCATGATGTAGAGTCCAATGATCTAAGTCTTGCCTTCCACCTGGGCTGGCAGATAGGACCTTGCCTTGGCATGATATCAGAATAACACACGTGAATATTGTAGAACCTTCCCCAGTGTTTTACTAAATTACATTGTAATGATCATGGAACGTTGTACCCACTGACCCATGGCACAGTCATTCCTATCCCAAACCAAGAACACTTAATGGGAAATCTTATACGGTGCTAACAATAGTTGTGTCAAAATGGGTGGAGAAGTGGAAATAACATTGTTATTAAGTTATTCATTAACATCAAGGTCAGCACGGTGGCGCAGCGACAGAGTTGCTGCCTTACAGCGCCAGAGACCTGGGTTCGATCCTGACTACTGGTCCTGTCTGTATGGAATTTGTCCGTTCTCCCCGCGACGACGTGGGTTTTCTCTGGGAGTTCCGGTTTCCTCCCATACTCTAGGTTTATCCCTAGTGTGTAGAATAGTGCCAGTACACGGCCTGTGATAGTCAGTGCGGACTCGGCTGGCCAAGGGGCCTGTTTCCGTGCTGTGTATCTCTAAAACTAAAACTAGATAAGTGGACATATTATTGTCTCTGGAATAGAAGGAGCAAAGTGATTCAGTTTGAACAACCAGACAATTCATTTTTGGTTGATGTTTGCTGTTAATAAATGAAAAATTACTCATCTATTTGATTAAATAAAGTGTCTCTTTCCCTCAACTCCCATTTTGCAAACTTACTTTAGAACAATATTCAACAAGGTCCACATACCTTAAGGTATGAAATTGATAGTTATTGTTGTCATGGAGCCAATACATCATCAATCATGAAATCTGATGGAACTGCAGATGCTAGAATTTTGAGCAAAACACTAAGAACTGGAGCAACTCAGCAGGTCAGGCAGCATCTGTGGAGGACATGAATATTTTGGGTCAAGACCCTTCTTCAGTCACCATGTAATCTGATATAGAAACAAGGAACTGCAGATGATGGTTTACAAAAGAAGACACAAAGTGCTGTAGTAGTTCAGCAGGTAGCATCTAAGGATAGGTGGCATTTGGGTCAGGTCTGAAGAACGGTCCCGACCCAAAGCGTCATCCATGCATGTGCCCATGTAATCTGATATAGTGGTTCATAACATTTTTAGAGCCAAGATGGCATTTTGTGCTTGCCACAAGCTTACACAGCTCCTGGAGAATGGAATTGATAAAAGTAGCCTTTCATTATATTAGCATTTGGGTAATTGTTATAGATTTGCTATTTCATCCGGACAAGCCACTGTTCATTAGTGAAGCATCTTATCACTGTTCACTGTTACCACTGAATAATCTACACCCAATGTTATTCAATACACATCAGACTAGTATTCAATCACGGATGTTCATCTGGGTCCTGCAAACATATGGGCAAAGCAGTTTACATCCAGTTTTTATAGATGAAGAAGAAGGGTCACAGCCCGAAACACACCAATACCTTCTCTCCAGAGATGCTGCCCTGTTGCATTAAGTTACGGGCCTGTCCCACTTTCACAACCTAATTCACAATTTTTTATACTCGTGGACATTTCTCATCAGGCTAGAAAAAACACCGCGACCTACTTGATGCCACAAGTACCTACGACTAGCATCTCGACCTACCTACGACCTCCTGATGACCTCGTGACGACCACGCTGCGAATATGAGTCAAGGGCAAACTAGGCAGAGGTCGTGAATTAGGTCGTGAAAGCGGGACAGGCCCTTTACTCCAGCATTTTGTGTCTATCTTCAGTTTAAAGCAGCTTCATCTGCAGTTCCTTCCTTCACAATGCCTTAAATGTTCCATAAATCGGGTGGATATCTACCTCAAGAAAGTATTGCTGAGGTACAAGATCACCCCTGATCACATCATTTCCCTCTGTGGTCCATGTCCTATTGTTTGAAGATGTTACACAGGGCCGCAGAAACATCATGATGGCTTTTTCAATCTGAAACAAACCAACTAATACAAATGACACAAGAGATCTTTCATGGTACAATGAATTAGTCTGTTTCCAATGGTTTCCAATTATTTATTTGTTTCAATGTCAACTTAGGGCAATTAGACCCTTGATGTGAGTATGGGTGACATACAAATATCAACAAGCAAACTGGAGACACAATTGAAGCTAGATAATTGCAGGGTATTAACAAAGATGCAAGACCTTGAACATGCCTTACAGCTAAAAGCAACAATTTAGGATAATTGACTATTTTTAAATACTCACTGCATGGATACACACTGCTGTGTAAGCTTTCAGTCTAATTACAGTCACAAAAGACCACTTCTCTCCATCGCAGCTATAAGAAAAAACTTACCACCAAGGAGAGCACGTTGTTATTCTAAAGTTAAATATATCATTGGTGACTCTCGGACAATTTGATCGGACTTTACTGGCGTTTTCTTGCACTAAACATTATCCCCACATCGTGTGTCTGCTCACTGTAATGGCTCGATTGTAATTATCGTATTGTCTTTCCACAGACTGGTTAGCACGCAACAGGAGCTTTTCACTGGACCTTGGTACACAATAAACTGAACTGAACTGATAACATATTTACAAAGGGATAAAGAATTGCCCAGATTAATGGTACCAGTTACATATTAGAGTTTTGGCTGAAATCAGTTGAACTAATTATTGTGAACATCACATGTACAATATTGCATGGTTTAGGACTGAATTTTTATCACTTAGAATTCTGCAGATCTACATGGGGCGGCACAGTGGCACAGCGGGTAGAGCTGCTGTCTCACATCTCCAGAGACCCAGGTGGAATCATGACCTCAGATGTTTTTTTGTGGGGAGTTTGTCTGTTCTCCCTGTGACCGCGTGGGTTTCCTCCAGGTGCTCCGGTTTCTTCCCACATGCGAAAGACGTGTGGGTTTGTAGGTTAATTGGCCTCTATCAATTGCCCCTAGTGTGTAAGGAGTGGATGCAAAATTGAGATAACAAAGAACTAGTGAATGGGTGGTCAGTGATTAGCGTGGACTCGGTGGGCCGAAGGGCCTATTTCAGAGTAGCCTGGTTCAGAGATGTTCAGAAGGTTCAGGCACTTTGTACCTTCTCCACCATTCAATGCCGGATCCATTAGGCTCTTGAACCACATGGCACATCCCTAACCACAACCTTACCTCAGAGTCAATTTAATTGTCATTTGGACCTTTGGAGGTCCAAACTACATACTTCGATTTGCATACAGTTTTAAATTCAGACACAACATAATTACATTGAACATAAACATGCATCACATATTGTAAATGGAAGGCAAAATATTTTTAAACTTCTCTCTCCACTGCACTCCGCTTTCCCCCCCCCCCCGATGTCAGACAAAGTGCAGGTTTGTAGATGGCGATTGTCCTTGGCCATAAAATTGTAAATTGTCCCTAGGTCGCACACCGGGTGTTGGATAGTATTAATGTGTGCGCTCGTAAAGTCCCGCAGCCGTTCCAGTGGGCTGCGCGGGGCAATGTTTCTGGCCCTGCTCCAGGAGCTCTTCGACCCCTAAACTCGGGCGGGAGATTTGTTGCTTTGTTGCGAAAAGCGGTCTCTCACTGGGGATCCACTCTGCTCACAGGATCACTTTGAAAAGACCCGCAGCAGCAGCGTACATCAGACTCTTGTTCATTCACTACAGCAGCAGCATTCAACACCATCATCCCCAGCAGCGCTTTTATCAAACTCCGGAGATCGGCCAGTCTCCGTGACTTCAATGTGATTGGACCAGAGTACCCTTACTCTTCTGTGGAGGCCACTCCCTCACGTACGAGACCCGACGACAAAAGCGCTTCTTCCTGCAGGGAGAACCATCAACACAAGAGCACCCAAGGCCATGTGCTTGGTCCCCACCCTACCCCCTCTATACCCCCCCCCCCCCCACACACACCCCAACATAAAATAACAAAAACTACATAAAAACACAGACAAAAATAATAAAAACGCGGACAGGCTGCAGAGGCCGCTGCTGGCCAGAGCCGCGCCGCCTACCGGACCTTACCTCAGCCATAATCTATGATAGACTTTGTTATAGATTTAACTACATACTTCGATTTGCACTTTTATATTCTGTTAACGTAGTATAATTGATCATTTGCTTTATTATTGTAAATTTTTCATTTATTTTTAGGTTTTCTCCGGGTAAGCTCCGCTTTTCTCCCACACTCCAAAGACGTGCAGGTTTGTAGGTTAATTGGCTTGGTAAAATTGTGAATTGTCCCTAGTGTGTGTAGGATAGTGTTAATGTGTAGGGATTGCTGGTCGCACGGATTCAGTGGGCTGCAGGGCCTGTTTCTGTGCTGCATCTTTTAACTCTACTAAACTAAACTATTTGTTGCTTTGTTGCATTAATGTGATCTCACTGGTTCTCCACTCTGCACAGGATCACTTTGAAAATAAGGACACGTACATCAGACTCTTGTTCATTCACTACAGCTCAGCATTCAACACCATCATCCCCACCAAACTTTTTATCAAACTCAAAGATCTGCGTCTCTGCTCCTTCCTATGTAATTGGATCCTCGACTTACTCATCAGTAGACCGCTATCAGTACGAATTGACAACAGCGCTTCTTCCTCGATAACCATGGACACAAGAGCACCACAAGGCCATGTGCTTGGTCCCCTGCTCTACTCTCTCTATACCCATGACTGTATAACCAGTAACTCAGCGGGTCAGGCAGCATCTCTGGAGAAGACAAATAGGTGACGTTTTGATTTGAGATCTTTCTGAAAAAGGTATTCTTTTTCCCCAGTGATGCTGCCTGACTCGCTGAGTTACTCCAGCTTTTTGTATATGTTGCACTAAACATTCTTCCCTTTATCATGTTTCTGTACACTGTGGAGGGCTCAACTGAAAGCATGTATTTTCTTTCCACCGACTGGTTATCACACAACACAAAGTTTTTTGCTGTACCTTCGTACATGTGACAATAAACTAAACTAAACTAAAACGGCACTTTGTGTCGAGCTTCGGTGGAACCAGCATCTGGGGTAACTTCCTACAGAACTTGTGTAACCAGTCACAGCTGGTAGCTGTCTTTATAATGAGCGATTCCAGTGACTGTTGTTGGATGCAGGTGGGTGATGATGTCATTTAAAACAGGATTGGATAGTTATATCTGATGGGAATTCCAGAAGGGTAATCATGCTCTCAATGTTTGCAAGGTATATGGGCTGATAGGGGACTTCAGTATCTCTAAACCTTTCTTCAGCGTCAGGGCACCAGTGGAGAGAGTCAACAGTGGACTTCTATGTTTCTAATTTCTATGTTTCTATGTTTTTCTGCTGGGAATGCAGTGGAGAGAATCTCTGAAAACTCTGCCATTGAAGGGTAATTGAGGCCAGTTCATTGGCAGTAATTAAGAGGGAGTTAGATGTGGCCCTTTGCAAAATCAGGGCTGATGGAGAGAAGGCAGGTACGGGATACTGAGTTGGATGATCAGCCATGATCATATTCAGCGTCAGTGCACCAGTCGAAGGGCCGAATGGACTACTATGTTTCTAATTTCTATGTTTCTATGTTTCTAACAGCTTCAAGCTGCTGGGAATGCATGGCTCTGAAGATCTGTCCTGGGCCCAGCACATCGACGCAATCACAAGGAACATGTTATCAATGCTTCCACTTCCTTAGAAGATTGTGGAGATTTGGTAGGTCGGCAAAATCTCTGCTGAACTTGTCAAGGTGCATTCTAAGGAGCATTCTGACTGGTTGCATCATAGTTAAGGGCCTGTCTCACTTGGCAATTTTTTCGGTGACTGCCGGCATCATTGACTGATGTATCAGGTCACTGAAAAATTTAAGGCATGATGTGGTGTGACGTGGCGTGATGTGGAGGTGACGCGACAGTGATGACGTATTGACACGCGGTGGTTTTTCAAGTGTCGCAACATTTTTTTTGTCGCCGCTGGATTTTGAAATGTTCAAAATCTTTTGACGACTGATATGATGCCGGCAGTTGCAGAAAAAAATCACCAAGTGGGACAGGCCCTTTAGGTTCAGCAACTTGAAAGCCAAGGAATGAAGGGGACTATAGAGAATGGTAGATATGTTTCAGTCCATCAGAAGTATAGAACAATTTTCTCACCCAACAATTGAGGAGATCTATAGGATGCAATGCCTCAAAAAGGCCTACACCACACATGCTCGTATTTTTCTACTATAATTGGGAAGAGGATGCAGGCGCCTGAAAACAATGATCACCCTCGAGGCCTTGCTTTTTAATCTCTTTCCTAACTCTCTATATTCAGTCCATAGGACCTCATCACTTTTTCTACCTATCTCAATGACCTTTACTTGCTCACCCTCCCCCTTGAGAATGTTCTGCAACTCTTCCGAGACATCCCTGACCCCAGCACATAGGAGACAACACATCATCCTGGCACAGGCACAGAATGCTGAAGTAACTCAGCAGGATGGGAAACATCTCTGGAGAGAAGGAATGGGTAACGTTTTGGGTCTAGACCTTTGAGGAAGGGTCTCGACCCAAAACTTCACACATTCCTTCTCTCCAGAGATGCTGCCTGTCCCGCTGAGTTACTCCAGCATTTGAAGTCTCTTTGGTATGAACCAGCATCTGCAGTTCCTTCCTACACAAGGCATCTCATTTGTGAGCACAGAATCTCTAGTCTGTCCCCCTCACAATCAAGTCTCCCATCACAATCACCCTTAAATCTTCTTTACATTCCATTCTGTATTCCCATCTAAATTAGCTTCTTTTTTTAACACACTTGGAAGCCAGCCATTTAACCCCCTTAACAACATCATTGATGTACGTTGTGACTAATAGGGGCCCACACACCTATGTCCATGGTATCTCATTAACCCCAGCCCGTCAATGCTTTTTTTCACCATTTGCTCTTTGTGGTAACCAATTCCTGTCCATGCCTGGATGTGATCTCTAATTCCATGTCCGCTAACCTTGTTGAGCTGAAACGTATCTATCCCATGTACAAGGTACACTGGGCAGTAATACAGCCTTGGTTTCACACCAAGACATTGAGCAAGCTTTTTAAAAATTATTTTTCTCCTTTGTAAGAAATATGCTCACACTTTGCAAATTTATTTATTTATTTGTTTATTTGTTCCGAACAAGTAAAGACATAAACAGGAATAAATAACAACAACAAAATCGAAGTAGTAAAACAATTGGACATTCCAGGCAAGATTTGCAAAGCAATGAACAGCATAAAGCAAAATTTAAATGCCCAACACTTTTTCTTTAAAAGCTCGAAAAGGAGTGAGAAGAAGAATAACTTATTTAATCTCACCCCTTCTCCCTAAACCCTTCTTCCATATTTAATAATTAATTAATTAATAATAATAATACCCTAGACAATTTTTAGAGATGCTTACAGACATATATATACATACAACTGATATACACATACAAGTAATATGTATGAAGTAACCAAAAAACATAAATAAATAATAAATAAAATAATAAATAAACATTAACCCCTGTTTGTCAACCAACCCCTTCATCCCTGTACCTTGTGAAAAAAAGTTTTTTGTATGTCATTTTGAACTGGCTCATATTTGGACATTGCTTTAACTCTGCATTCAAACTGTTCCACAATCCTACTCCACAGACCGAAATACAAAAAGTTTTTCTGGTCGTGCGGACTCTTTGTACCTTAAAATTAAATATTCTTCTTAAATTAAAACCCCCCACTCGCTCATTGAATAATTTTTGTATATTTCCAGGTAAGTTTTTATTTTTGGCCCTAAACATTACCTGTGCTGTTTTAAATGCAACCAAATCTTCTAATTTTAATAATTTTGACTGTAAGAATAATGGATTAGTGTGACCCAGATACCTGACATTGTGAATAATACGTATTGCTCTTTTTTGCAGAATAGTTAATGAATGTAGCGAACTTTTATACTTATTGCCCTAGACTTCTGCACAGTAATTTAAATAGGGTAAGATTAGTGAACAGTAGAGAATGCAGAGTGATTTGTAATCCAGAACCTGCTTAACTTTGTGTAATACAGAAATGCTTTTTGACAGTTTGGATTGTACATGTTTAATGTGTGATTTCCAGCTGATTCTATCATCCATTATAACCCCAAGAAATTTATTTTCATGAACTCATTCAATTTCAACCCCATTTATCTTTATATTTGCTTGTGTAATTGATCTGCAATGACCAAATAACATTATTTTGGTTTTGCTCAAGTTTAAAGATATTTGAACAAATGAAATTGAAAGTAAACTGCATAATTGTGGAAGAAATTGATTTAGAGGGAAATAAAAGGAAAAAATGGACCTGTCCCACTTGGACGTCATTTGCTCGTCATTTACCTGATATCCTAAAAATTGGTTGGTGCATCGTGACGCGCGCATGGCGTGCATTACGCGCTCATGGCGCTTGGTGAGGCATGGTGGCATAAGCAGTGATGCACGGCAGCCCAGGATTTTGGGATGCTCAAAATCCTTGCACGCCACCTGCGTGACGCGCAAATGACGCCCAAGTGGGACAGGTCCTACAGACTTTGCAGGTTTGCTTCATGAGACTTTATTGCTTGATATCATGGAGAGATGGCTGCAGTAAACTGCTCACCAGTTCTCTGACTTCCAAGCAGAATTAGCCAACAGTTATACTGTGAAGTAAGTAAGTTTTGTTAGATACTATTCTAGAAAAACATTCTATCACCACATGGGTTCCAATTATTTCATTAGTCATACCATACTGTTCGCTTATGTTAATCTTATTCAACAGCAGATGGTTAATACAAATCAAATGCAAACAAGGGAATCTTGACGTTATTCTATCGCATCTTTCAAGCGACCCATGTCACCATCCCCATTCCGAGCCGATCATAAGCCTCCTATTTGCTGCAATGCATTTACGCTACTAGCGGTAGGGGGTGCGGGTGATCCACTGTAACCTCTCAGAAATGTAAACAAGCTTCGTTATCTCCTCCCATTTCATGTTTATATTTACCATCCACAATTCGTCGCATTCCCAGACTGGAGGTAATACATCTAATCTTACTTTGTCGATTCTCACAAACTTCTTCTGCACCTGAGCTGCCAATTGTCACATCCAAAAACCCTTTTGTCGCCTTGTTCAATTCCAATTAAATAAAAAAGGATTTTAATTTTTCTTCCACAATAATATATCTGGAACTTTGAACTAAACCATTCAAATGTGCAGAATTGATAAATATTGCCAATGCGATTGGTCCCCATCCCCATTTAATTCCTTTCCAGTGATTGAAATTGTGAATGTAATCCTGTGAGCTAACCACACTACAGCAAGGAATTTGACAGAGGTCAAATGTTGGAATGTCTTGGATACCATGAATGCATGAAAACACCTGACTTCACTAATAACCTCTTAACATTCCTTTGATCCTTGCTAACTGTTTCCGTGTCCCTCCGTTCATCCATACTCCCAACACAGGAAACTGTGAATCAAAATGACTTGAAAGCATTATCATTTTCAAAAGTGTACTGAGTTGGTCATTGATGTCATTTTAGTGTTAGTGATACAGCGCGGAAACAGACCCTTCGGCACACCCATCCGCACCAACCAGCGATCCCCCGCACATTAACACTGCCCTCCACACACTAGGGACAATTTTACATTCATACATTTATGCATGATAACAGAGATTGGAGTAGCTGGGACTGTACATATCGTAACCATGAAATTTAGGAAGGATTAACAGTATCCATATTTTGGAGGGTATTGATGAAGTCGCAAGAAACAGTTTTTTTCAGATTGAGAGTGAGCAACCAAATGTTAATTCAATGGAACCAGTCGGCTGCAACCAGTGTCTGACAGAAAAATAAACAGATGCTGGAAATATAGAACTTAGAACAGTACAGCACAGAAACAGGCCCTTCAGCCCACAATGCCTCTGCTAACCATAACGCTAATTTGCCTGCACATAACCTATATCCCTCCATTTCCTGCTCATCCATTCGAGGGTGGCACGGTGGAGCAATGGTAGAGATGCTGCCTTACAGCGCCAGAGACCCGGGTTCAATCCTGACTACAGGTGCAACCTGTATGGAGTATGTGGCCATGTGGGTTTTCACCGGTTGGTCTGGTTTCCGCCCACACTCCAAAGACGTACAGGTTTGTCAGTTAATTGACTTCTGTAAATTTTTCCGAGTCTGTAGGATCGAAATAATGTACAGGTGATCACTGATCGGCATGGACCGCACATGGAGTAATTTGAGGAAGGAATTTATTGCTATTGAGTGAGTATGTTCACCAAGTTAATTCCCGGGATGGCAGGACTGCCATATGATGAAAGAATGGGTCGACTGGACTTGTATTCACTATAATTTAGAAGGATGAGAGGGTAATCTTAAAGAAACATATAAAATTCTTAAAGGACTGGACAGGCTAGATGCAGGAAAAATATTCCCGATGTTGGGAGAATCCAGAACCAGGTGTAACGGTTTAAGAATAAGGGGTAGGCCATTTAGGATTGAGATGAGGTGAAGCTTTTTCACATAGAGAGTTGTAAATTTGTGGAATTCTCTGCCACAGAAGGCAGTGGAGGCCAATTCACTGGATGTTTTCAAGAGAGAATTAGATATAGCACTTAGGGCCAAAGGAATCAAGGTATATGGGGGAAAAAGCAGAAATGGGGTACTGATTTTGGATGATCAGCCATGATCATATTGAGTGGCGGCACTGGCTCGAAGTGTCAAAAGGCCTACACCTGCACATATTTTCTATAATTCTATGTTTCTATACCTGACAAAGTGATTTCAGTCGAACACCAGGAGTCAGCAAGAAATGGATTGTTTAGCTTAGTTTATTTTAGATACATCATGGAGAGAGGCCCTTCGGCCCTTCGGCCCATCGAGTCCATGCCAACCGTCGATCACCCGTTCACAACTGGTTCTATGATATCCTACTTATGCACACTCTATGCACCTGGGGCAATACACAGAGACAAATTATCTTACAAATTCCGTAGACAGGTCGGAATCAAACCCGGGCCTCAGCCGCTATGAGGCAGCTTAAGAGATGGAAATGTTTAATGCAGCAAGAGGTGAGAATCTGGCATTATGAGGTGTCTACGTGAGTCTCGTACCATGGTAAAGTCCACCGATGTGGAGATATCTTTACAGTGAACCAGTTGTCTACATGTATCGACATAAGGAACAGGAAATATTAGGTGTGTCACCAGAGACTTGGACTTTTCCCCACAGCGTCTGATACATGTTGTGAATATTATTGATAGGGATTTTCTAATATGGTGAATTTTACAGCACAGTGGGAAGCCATTAGGCAGCTTCAACCCATATCAGCTCTTCAAAAGAGCCGCCTAATTAGTCCCACTCCCAGGATGGGCCTCTTTGAAACGGCCCTTTCACAAATATTTTTTTCCACTCTCTTCAAAAGCTCTTTCAGAGATTTATCTTTAGAGAAAGACATGAAGACATGTGACGGCACTTTTAGCTCACGTTTTCCTTAATGGGAAATATAAGGTGAAAAGAATCTCGGCAATAAACATTGTGTTGAAGAATGTTCCCACAATGCCAATCCCCACTGAATGTTCCCACAATGCAGTCACGCACAATTGATACAGCACCAAATTAATCTCACATTGGTTAGCAATTGCTTGTTTATTAAACACTGCAAACCGTAATACAATTAAATATCAAGTTAGCAGCCATCAGTGCCGTACAAATAAACATCAACATGAAGGAATGTTCCCAGGCTTTAGGCAAAATAATTCATATATCTATTACTTATATCATTTTTTAGAGCAACCCAATTAGTTTATCAATCTTGCAAATGATGGAACAGAAGCGTTCAATACAGCTGATGAAAGAGTTTGGAACAAAGATCTACACTATTGAACACCAGGAATACAATCTATGCTTTAGTCAATAATATATATGGACCTCATACACAACTAGTTTAGTTTATTGTCACGTGTACTGAGGTCGCAGAGTGCCTTTTGGCCAGTTCAGTATTCTTGGAGAATTACTGCAAACACAAGTTCCCACAAACCTCAATGAGAAAATGGACAGATAATCTATTTCCAAACTATGGTTGCAGGAAAAATTCTGGAAATAGCTTATTTTCTTCCTCAAAATTGCATCATGAGACCCATGCTGAATGGACATACATGGCCTTGGTTTACACCGAAGATAGACACAAAATGCTGGAGTAACCCAGCGGGACAGGCAGCATCATTGGGATTTATCGAAGTCGCTGACTCAAAAAGGCGGCCAATATCATCAAATACCTCCACCATCCTGGCCACGCATTCATTTCACCATTGCCATTGGGTAGAAGGTACAGGAGCCTGAAAACTGCAACGTCCAGGTTCAGGAACAGCTCCTTCCCCACAGCCATCAGGCTATTAAACATGACAACAAATAAGCTCTGAACTATAACAGACTATTATTATTATCGCACTATATTTGTTTATTTATTGAGAATGTGTGAATGTGCATATATATATACACTGTTATGTACCATGTTTACATATCTTGTTGTGCTGCAGCAAGTAAGAATTTCATTGTCCTATCTGGGACATATGACAACAAAAACACAAAGTCAAAGTCAAAGTCAATTTTACTCTTGACTCTTGAGTTGCTGCCTTACAGCGCTTACAGTGAAGGAGACCCAGGTTCGATCCTGACTATGGGTGTGGTCTGTAAGGAGTTTGTACGTTCTCCCCGTGACCTGCGTGAGTTTTCTCTGAGATCTTCAGTTTCCTCCAACACTCCAAAGACGAGAATTAGGTAATTCGGCCCATCAAATCTACTCCGCAATTCAATCATGGATGATGAATTCCCCATTCCTCTCAACCCCATTCTCATGCTTTCTCCTCATAGCCTCTGACCCCGGTACTAATCAAGAATCTATCTATCTCTGCCTTAAAAATAGCCATTGACTTGGCCTCCACAGCCACCTGTGGCAATGAATTTTGCAGATTCGCCATCCTCTGACGAAACAAATTCCTACTCATCTCTTTCCCAAAGAAAGTCTTTTAATTCAGAGGTTATGGCCCCTGGTCCTAGACTCTCCCACTAGTGGAAACCCCCTCTCTACATCCACTATCCAGGCCCAGACTTTTGACGACTGGATATCACACAACAAAAAAGTTTTTCACTGTACCTTGGTACACGTGACTATAAACTAAACTAAACTAAACTAAACTAAACTAAACTAAACTAAACTAAACTAAACTAAACTAAACTAAAGTGAACTGTTTTGGATATCTAGTGTTTCAATGAGGCAGCTTGGTAGAGAATCTTTGTCATGCAGATGTTGAGCACCAGGCCCATCTCTTGTTTGTTCCAGTTGACAGTGTCCTGGGACTCAGTAGTATAAGACAGTGGGAATACTGTGCTCCGGGTGACCCTGGTTCTGGAGACCACTCCTCACCATTACTGACTGAGCTGCTTTTTACTGATCTTGTAATGCCCTCTAGTCCCTCAAACAACCACTGTTACAAAGCCAAGATGGACAACTCAATAGGAACAAACCTTCAATAAAAATGTAGAGTTCTAATCATTGTACATTTTTTAATCTTCATCTCTACCACCAAGTAAAGACGTAAATTACCTGAGTCCCACTCGGAACAAGACCAGGGGAGAAGCAATGGTATGTGGTGCTAGTGGCTGACATGTACTAAGAGCTAGTACAGGGTGGCCTGGCAGTGCAGTGGTAGAGTTGCTGCCTACGGTGCCAGACCCGGGTTTGATCCTGACTACGGGTGCTGTCTGTACGGAGTTTGTACGTTCTCCCCGTGACCGGGTGGGTTTTCTCAGGGTGCTCCAGTTTCCTCCCAAACTCCAAAGATATACACGTTTTCAGGTTAATTTGGCTTCAGTAAAATTATAAATGATCCCGAGTGTGTAGGATAGTGCTAGTGACATCGATCGCTGGTCAGCGCGGACTCGGAGTGCGAAAGGGTCTGTTTCGATGCTGTATCTCTCTAAACTCTAAACTCTCTAAGCTAGTACACACATGATGGGCCAGATGATGTTCTAATCTGAATGACTATGACTGACTGGGGGATTCCTGCAACTATCTATCGAAACCACAAATTACAGTTTAACCCACTGTTAATTAGCTGATGGGTATAATGGACTGATGCTCACTTTTACAGTTACATAAAAAACGTTTGGAAACTTTTATGACTGAAGCAGGAGCAATTAGACTGTGCACACAGACAAACCACACTTTCTGCAAACAACTACTGCTTGGCAACTGAGTTCAGACATCATAAGATTCTTATAAGGGACCTCCTGCTGTGATGGAACACATCAAGTTTGTTTGCTCTTGCTGTTTCATTTCCACTGGCAGCTTTGTGTCAACGCAGGCGGCTTTATGCCATTATGGCAAAGTCCTGTCTGTGATACTTTTACTCATTTACGATCGTAGAGCCAAAGAGTCATAGAGTAACACAACATCTAAACAGGCCCTTTGGCCCAACCTATCCATGCTAACCAAAATTCCCCATTTATGCTCGTACCACCTGCCATCATTTAGCCCATATCACTCTAGATACATCAAAGATAGACACAAAAGGCTGGAGTAACTCAGCGGGACAGGCAGCATCTTTGGAGAGAAGGAATGGATGATATTTCGGGTCGAGACCCTTTATCTCCCTCTATATAATATTATATAGGATGATGTCTAAATAAGATATATAGGACTCCGATATATAGGCGAGACCAAGCGCAGATCGACCGGCGAATGTTTTGCTGACCACCCATTCTCAGTCCGCCTTGGCCTAAGCAATTTCCCGGTTGCCAAACATTTTAACTCCCTTCCCACTTCCACACTGACCTTTCTGTCCTGGGCCTCCTCTGTGTCAGAGTGAGTTGACACACAAATTGGAGGAACAGTACCTCATATTTCGCTTGGCAGCTTACAACCCAGCTGTATGAATATTGATTTCTCTAATTTCAAGTAACCCTTACATTCCTCTCTCCCTGCCAACTCCCGCACCCTTTCCATCCTGCCAGTTCCACTCTTTGCATCCATATATTCCTTTGCTGTCACCTCTTCGGCAGCCAACAATGGACCATTGTGGGCTCCACATTTACTTGACCATCGGTGCCGGCTCTGAATTTTCATAGCTCTAATTTCCGTCCTCACTGCCTCTCAGTCTGAAGCAGGGTTTTGACCCGAAAAGTCACCTATTCCTTTTCTCCAAAGATGCTGCCTGACCCACTCAGTCACTCCAGCATTTTGTGTCCCTCTAAACCTTTCCTGTCAAGAATGTTTAATTACCAAAACACAAAGTGCTGGAAGAATTCACCAGGCAGTAGGAGGGCAATAGACAGGTGGTGTTGCAGATCAGAACTCTTCATCAGATCCTTCATCATCATTAATATATTTGAACTTTAACATATTTTGGGTATATATTCATATGTTTTAGGTTTTCTATATTTAAATATATATTAGTTATATTATTTATAAGTATGTCTATTGTGTTATATTTTGGGTAGTGCAGTGCTGCAGCGGTAGAGTTGATGCCTTTTGTACCAATGACCCACATTCAAACCTGACTACGGGTGCTGTCTTTATGAAAATTAGACTGTGACCACGTGGGTTTTCTCCGGGTGCTCTGGTTTTCTTCCACACGCCAAAGATGTACAGGTTTGTAGGTTAATTGGTTTCTATAAACTGTCGCTAGTGTGCATACGGGGTGATGGTTGGTTGGGTGTGGACTTAGTGGGCCGAAGGGCTGTATCTCTAAGGCCTGAAAGTCTAATATATATAAACTCTATTAAAGAAATGTAGGGTGTATATCTTCTATATTACTAAAACACTGATCTTGACCGCTTTTGGCCCACTGTGCTGCGATTTCCGTCAGAACGCCACCACCTACGGCTGTCATGTTTGGCCACCTCGCTCAGAGCCCCCCTCCGCCTTAAAGGAGCAGAAGATTTTTCCCAACGATGACAAATCAGAGAGATATTAATGTTTTTTAAAAATTCACCATTCTCTCTGCTGCCCCTGCTGGAGGGAGGGGAGGGACTATAAAACCATGAAGTGGTGTGCCTCACTCAGTCTCTTCAATATGGATGAAGCCAAAGGTCACGTCTCTCTGAGCTCTGAATAACACTGAACAAATGTCTACATAACTGTGAGTCCCCTGAATGTGGTTTGAAAATGAAAATATGGTTTGTTTGAAGTAAAAAGGCACTGCCTGCAAATGGTTGTTTGGGTGCTTTGGCTTGAAGTTAAAAGGCATTACTTACTGCAAATGGTGGCTTGGGTGCTTTGGCTTGAAATTGAAATGCACTACTTACTGCAAATGGTGGCTTGGGAGCTTTGGCTTGAAGTTGAAAGACACTTGTTACTGCAAATGGTGGCTTGGGTGTGGCTTAAAATTGAAAAGCACTAACTGCAAATGGTGGCATGAAGTTGAAAGGCACTACTTACTTAAAATGGTGGCTTGGGAGCTTTGACGAAGTTGAAAGGCACTATTACTGCAAATGGTGGCTTGGTTGCTTTGGCTTGAAGTTGAAAGGCACTACTTACTGCAAATGGTGGCTTGGGTGTGGCTTGAAATTGAAAGGCACTACTTACTGCAAATGGTGGCATGAAGTTGAAAGGAACTACTTACTGCAAATGGTGGCTTGGATGCTTTGGCTTGCAGTTGAAAGGCAGTATTTACTCAAATGGTGGCTTGGGTGCAATGGCTTGAAGTTGAAAGGCATTACTTACTGCAAATGGTGGCATGAAGTTGAAAGGCACTAATTACTGCAAATGGTGGCTTGGGTGCTTTGGCTTGAAGTTGAAAGGCACTACTTACTGCAAATGGTGGCTTGGGAGCTTTGGCTTGAAGTTGAAAGGTACTACTTACTGCAAATCGTGGCTTGGGTGTGGCTTGAAGTTGAAAGACACCACTTACTGCAAATCGTGGCATGAAGTTGGAAGGCACTACTTACTGCAAATGGTGGCTTGGGAGCTTTGACTTGAAGTTGAAAGGCACTATTACTGCAAATGGTGGCTTGGTTGCTTTGGCTTGAAGTTGAAAGGCACCACTTACTGCAAATGGTAGCTTGGGTGTGGCTTGGGTGTGGCTTGAAGTTGAAAGACACCACTTACTGCAAATGGTGGCATGAAGTTTAAAAGCACTACTTCCTGCAAATGATGGCTTGGGTGTGGCTTGAAGTTAAAAGGCATTTCTTACTGCAAATGGGGGTGTGGGTGCATTGGCTCGAAGCTGAAAGGCACTACTTACTGTAAATGGTGGCTTGAAGTTGAAAGGCACAACTTACTGCAAATGGTGGCTTGAAGTTGAAAGGCACAACTTACTGCAAATGGTGGCGGGTGCTTTGGCCTGAAGTTAAAAGGCACTACTGCAAATGCACTTACTTCCTGTTTGCTCTATATATTGATTTTAAATAAAATGCTACCACTTACGGCTGTGATTTTTGGCCATCTTACTCAGTCCCCCTCCGCTGAGCAGGTGCAGAGAATTCTTCCCATCAATGAAAAATAAAAGTGTTATTAGTTTTAAAAATAAATGTTAAGAATCTCTCTCCTGTCAATCACTCCATGAAAGCCACACCTTTTCCGTGTGGGGGGGGGTTGTTATAAAACCCGGAAGTGTGGGTGTGGTTCAGTCGCTGCATGATGGGGGAGGGAGAGGTCACGACTGTCTGAGCTGTGAATCAACTGAACACACTGAATGTCTACTGAAGTGCGAGTTTGGTGTTTTGTGTGGTTTTATGGTGGTTTCAACCTGCATGAAATGGTATGAAGGTGCATTTGAATTTGGTGGCCTTGTACCCTGCTTGAAGTGGAATGAAGCTGCACTTGAATTTGATGGCCTTGGATCCAGCTTGAAGTGGTATGAAACTGCACTTGAATTCCGTGGCCTTGCGCCCTGCTTGAAATGGTAGGAACATGGATTTGAATTTGGTGGCCTTGCACCCTGCTTGAAGTGGTAGGAACATGGATTTGAATTTGGTGGCCTTGCACCCTGCTTGAAAAGGAATTTCAAGGAATAGTCATGATCAAAGGACGCTTACATTTTCATGTTTATGATCTGAATATTATTTTTGATTTTAACCTTGTTTATCTTGGACTCAGTTTCCAAATAATTAGCAAAGATACATATGAGTGGCTGAACAACCCGAGTCAATTAAAAACCAGGATGCTTTCACTTAGAGAAACTCAACCAATAAACTCAATGGTAAAAACACCATGGAAGCCCATTAGCTGATTTCTCCTCTCTGAAGTCTGAAGACGGGTTTCATCCCGAAACGTTGCTCATTTCCTTCGCTTCATAGATGTTGCCTCACCCGCTGAGTTTCTCCAGCATTTTTGTCTAGCTGATTTCTCCTCTCTACTCTAAAGGCACTGTGGTTATTGACAGTAACCTCAGCTGAGATGAATGATCTTAGGGGGCAAGGCCATAGCTATAGAAGCAGTTAGTGGGCCACTCATACACCCTACTGACCACTGGAAGGCACCTGCTGTAAGTTTAATGGAATAGCCCTCCATCATTTACGCCTCCTTCGCCCCCCTCTGGGTCCCTCTTTGTTCTCGGCTGCCCATTCCACCAGATTCCCCTACAATCTGGGCGACCCTCCTTGCTCTTGGTGCCCTCCCCCTTGTTGTTGGTGGTCTCTCCCAACTCATGATGGACCCCCCCCTCCCTCTTGCCCCCCCCCCCCCCCCCCCCCCCCCTCACTCTCCGTGTCCCTCTGCCCTCACTTTCAGGGCCCATCCTCGCTCTTGAAGGTGCAGGTCCCCCCCCTCACTCCCAGGGCTCCCTCACTCCCAGGGCTCCCTCACTCCAGGGCTCCCTCACTCTCAGGGCCCCCTCACTCTCACCCCCCCCCCCCCTCACTCTAAGGGCCTCCCTCACTCTCAGGCCCCCCACACTCTCAGGGCCCCCTCACTCTCAGCCCCCCCCCCTACACTCCCAGGGTCCCCCTCACTCTCAGCCCCCCCCTCACTCTCAGGCCCCACACACTCTCAGGCCCCCCCCTCCCCCCTCTCACTCTCAGGCCCCCCACACTCTCAGGCCCCGCCCCCCCTCACTCTCAGGCCCCCCCACTCTCAGGCCCCCCTCACTCTCAGGCCCCCCTCACTCTCAGGCCCCCCCCCCTCACTCTCAGGCCCCCTCACTCTCAGGCCCCCCTCACTCTCAAGCCCCCCTCACTCTCAGGCCCCCCTCACTCTCAGGCCCCCCTCACTCTCAGGTCCCCCCCCCCTCACTCTCAGGGGCCCCCTCACTCTCAGGCCCCCCTCACTCTCGGCGGTCCTTCCCCCTGGGTCGTTGGGTTCCGCGGTGCTTGCGACCCTTCTGCTGTGGCGCAGCGCATCTCAGGTCTGCGGCACACGAGCCTGGCCTGCCATCAGGATGGGCCGCAGCAAACCCAGGTCCCCTTCGCCACACCCACCTCGCCAGGATCCCTGCAACAAAACATGCAAATTACCTCGACATTCATGAAATTAAAAAGACAACTGTGATAGTCCTTCCTGAACAGAACTGAGAAAAAACTCGAGTAAGAATCCCGTTAGTCCGTAATTGCAGTTCAGAGCTCAAAGCCCAGAAATACATCAACATTTTACATAGAAACATAGAAACATAGAAAATAGGTGCAGGAGTAGGCCATTCGGCCCTTCGAGCCTGCACCGCCATTCAATATGATCATGGCTGATCATCCAACTCAGTATCTCATACCTGCCTTCTCTCCATTCCCCCTGATCCCTTTAGCCACAAGGGCCACATCTAACTCCCTCTTAAATATAGCCAATGAACTGGCCTCAACTACCCTCTGTGGCAGAGAGTTCCAGAGATTCCCCACTCTCTGTGTGAAAAATGTTTTTCTCATCTCGGTCCTAAAGGATTTCCCCTCTATCCTTAAGCTGTGACCCCTTGTCCTGGACTTCCCCAACATCGGGAACAATCTTCCTGCATCTAGACTGTCCAACCCCTTAAGAATTTTGTAGGTTTCTATAAGATCCCCTCTCAATCTCCTAAATTATAGCCAGTACAAGCCGAGTCTCTCCAGTCTTTCTTCACATGAAAGTCCTGACATTCCAGGAATCAGTCTGGTGAACCTTCTCTGCACTCCCTCTATGGCAATAATGTCCTTCCTCATATTTGGAGACCAAAACTGTACGCAATACTCCAGGTGTGGTCTCACCAAGACCCTGTACAACTGCAGTAGAACCTTCCTGCTCCTATACTCAAATCCTTTTGCTATGAATGCTAACATACCATTCCCTTTCTTCACTGCCTGCTGCACCTGCATGCCTACTTTCAATGACTGGTGTACCATGACACCCAGGTCTCGTTGCATCTCCCCTTTTCCTAATCGGTCACTATTTAGAAATATAGCCAATGAACTGGCCCCAACTACCTTCTGTGGCAGAGAATCCAGAGATTACCACTCTCTGTGTGAAAAATGTTTTTCTCATCTCGGTCCTAAAAGATTTCCCCCTTATCCTTAAACTGTGACCCCTTGTTCTGGACATCCCCAACATCGGGAACAATCTTCCTGCATCTAGCCTGTCCAACCCCTTAAGCCATTAAATCCTTAAGCTTCTCTTTCAAGCCATCAAATAATTACTTTGCGTTTGACTACTGTGCCACATTACATACTATAAAATGATTTATCATCCGTGATCAATTCAAATTGAATGTGATTTGCAATGCTATGGACCATGGACCATTAACGACTGTGTCTGTGTGTAACTGATCACTTACACTCAGTATCTGAAATATTTAATCTCTATGTGACCTAGTGGGTTTCCCCCGGGTGCCCTGGTTTCCACCCAATTCGCAAAGGTGGGAGTGACTGCTGGTGCAGGTTGGTGTCAGGGGGGCTGTGTTGTGGATGGATAACAGGGTTATAACTGGTGAAAATGGAATCAATGGGTTAGTTCCAAAAGCTGGCACACTTAATGGGCCAAATGGCCTCCTCCACAATTGTGGGTAATATACTCACACAGAGTGTGGTGGCTGTATGGAACGAGCTGCGAGAGGAGGTAGTTGAGGCAGGTATTATAATAACATTTAAAAGACATTTGGACTGGTACATGGATAGAAAAGGTTTAGAGGGACTTGGCCAAGCATAAGCAGGTGAGACTAGTGCAGATGGGGCATTTTGGTCAGCATCAGCAAGTTAGAAACATAGAAACATAGAAATTAGGTGCAGGAGTAGGCCATTCGGCCCTTCGAGCCTGCACCGCCATTCAATATGATCATGGCTGATCATCCAACTCAGTATCCCGTACCTGCCTTCTCTCCATACCCCCTGATCCCCTTAGCCACAAGGGCCACTTCTAACTCCCTCTTAAATATAGCCAATGAACTGGCCTCAACTACCCTCTGTGGCAGAGAGTTCCAGAGATTCACCACTCTCTGCGTGAAAAAAGTTCTTCTCATCTCGGTTTTAAAGGATTTCCCCTTTATCCTTAAGCTGCGACCCCTTGTCCTGGAAGTTGGGCTGAAGGGTCTGTTTCCATGCTGTATGACTCGAGGACTTTACATGAAATGTGTAAAAGAATCAAATTGCGCTGTATATAGTAAATGTAGTCAAGGTAGACACATAAATCCAATAACTCAGCGAGTCTGGCTGCGTCTCTGGAGAAAAGGAATAGGTGACATTTCAGGATGATAGACACAAAAACCTGGAGTAACTCAGCGGGACAGGCAGCCTCTCTGGAGAGAAGGAATGGGTGATGTTTCGGGTCGAGGCCCTTCTTCTCGATTCAAAACGTCACCCATTCCTTCTCTCCAGAGATGTTGCCTGTCCCGCTGAGTTACTCCAGCTATCTTCGGTTTAAACCAGCATCTGCAGTTCCTTCTTAAATAATGAATGCATCCGGTTTTGTGCTGTGTGACTGTGTCCATATAGTCACACGACACTAATAGACAAATGGTGGCAGATTTTAAAATATAATTTTTGGCATTTAACAAACATGCAACTTCCAAACGACGTTCACTGCTTCAAACGGTTAAATGTTCTCTATCACCAGAACGGAGTCAGGAAGATGTGTGCATTTCATCTGATATATCCCATTGCTGATCTCGAGTTCCTGAGACCATTCTTGCTTGAAAAGCAGAAAGACTTTTGTTCTTTTGCACCTTACCTTGACAAATATGCATGCACGGGTTCAGAATGACTGATTTACCCCACACCTGCAGGGATATCAGTACTATCTGATCTGCCCTTGAAGCACAATTTCATTCACTGTCAGAATTTGCACTCCTGAATTCCTAACTGCTGCCGCGTTTCGACTTGAATTTTTATAAGGGGTGTCAGAGGTTATGGGGAGAAGGCAGGGGAATGGAGTTTGAAGGGAGACATAGATCAGCCATGACTGAATGACGAAGAGGCTTGCTGGGCCGAATGGCCTAATTCTACTCCTATAACGTATGCCCTTATGACCTTATGGCAATTGAAGAGCCCCAGTACCAGACTGTGCATCGTTATTTAAAAAATGCAGGCTATTTTAAAGCACTGTACAGTCAGAATTGGAACTATTAAAGTGCAGAGGCAATGGATAATGATAGCCACGGGCATTGTTATGGTTAATTAGTGCCCTAATGAGGGGATATTATACTATATTTATAGTATTCATTCATTGAAAAATTATATGTTTGGATTTGAATCCTGTTTATTGAATGGCCTAATTCTGCCCCTATCACTTATGAACCTATGGACTATGAGCTTGCCTGCTGATGGTAGCAATGTGGTGCAAAGCTGGGTGTGCCAATACAATTGGCAGATCCATTCACTTTCTCATTAACTTGTAAAGTGTAAGATGGTTTTAAATAGCTTAGTGACCTGTTGACCAAGGTTTCAATCTCTCAACAGTGCGTAGCTCTGCGTCTTCTTTCAAAGCATAAAAGGCAAGCACATTTAAAGGGAATTCACTCTCAGTGGAATGACCAAACACTTAAGGCCTTGACGTTCTACCACTTACTTAGATTGCTCCTGACTACTGAAATAACTGGCAGAGGATGCACTCACTAATTGCCTATGCGTCAGACTTTAGAGATACAGTGCGGAAACAGGCCCTTTGGCCCACTGAGCACTATTCTACACACAAGGGATAATTCACTATTTTATTGAAGCGAATTAACCTACAAAACTCGCACGTATTTAGAATGTGGGAGGAAACCGGAGATCCCGGAGAAAAACTTCACAGGGAGTACGGTCACAGGGAAAACGTACAAACTCCGTACAGGCAGCACCCATAGTCACTATCATACCTGGGTCTCAAAGGCAGCAACTCTACCGCTGCGCCATGTGCTACCCTTGTCATAATCCAATGTGTAGCAGACCACAATGCTGTGCCTCACACAAAGACAAATATTTTCCTTGACCTTCTGAATGCCCTTGCATTTTTGAGAAGAAAGTGCACTTGATGCAGCAATGACTTCAGTCTACCATCCCGAGCGTCTTACTGCCACATAATTAATCCTGAAGCACCAGACAATCTCAGCAGGTCAGGCAGCATCTGTGGAGGGAAATGGGCAGTAAATGGTTTGGTTTGGAAAAATGGCATTCTCCTTTGGGACAATCTCTGATGAGGAGAGTCACAGAGTGATACAGTGTGGAAACAGGCCCTTCAGCCCAACTTGCCCACGCCGGCCAGCATGTCCCAGTTACACTCGTCCCACCTGCCTGCGCTTGGTCCATATCCCTCCAAACCTATCCTATTCATGTACCTGTCTAACTGTTTCTTAAACATTGGGATAGTCCCAACCTCAACTAGGTACTACCTCCTCTGACAGCTAGTTCCATACACCAATCTCCCTTAGTGCTAGCAGCTGCACATCCAGTATTCCCTCTTGAACTTATAACACAAGCTAGAGCCTTTGGATGCAACTTTTGACTGGTTGGCACCCCTTTCTGTGGTGGGCTTTGTGTCTCTCATAACTCCTTGGTAAAGGGGGTCCCCCACTGCCATTGAAGGGAGTCTCCAGCCGCTTTGAATAAAATTGGGAGCTTTCTCCGTCTCCCCCTGAAGCCCGTCTCAGCTCCAGAGAGGTCAGTGTGCCTGACATCGTGGTTGCCTTGGGAAGTGCGCCTTTAAAGGATGACACCATTCTTGGTTTGATGTGAAAGTTACAGAGCTGCCTTTAACCATCAGAGTGTGGTCCCATCACTAACAATGAAGGTCCTGCTTTAGTGCACATTTCTAGTTGTTAAATAGCTTAACATTGTTCCAGGTTTGATTATAACCATGTGTAGGGAGGAACTGCAGATGCTGGTTTATACCGAAGATAGTCACAAAATGCTGGAGTAACTCACCGGGTCAGGCAGCATCTCTGGAGAAAAGGAATAGGCATATTTTGGGTCGGACCCTTTAGTTTAGTTTAGTTTTGGAGATACAGCGTGAAAACAGGCCCTTCGGCCCATCTAGTCCGCGCAGACATTAGTGTTAATGCGCAGATCCCTGCACATCAACACTATCTTACAAACCAGGGCCAATTTCCAATCTGTACTGAAGCCAATTAGCATACAAACCTGGACATCTTTGGAGTGTGGGAGGAAACTGGAGCACCCATGAAAAACTGACGCTGTCACAGGGACAACGCATAAATTCCTACAGAGAGCCCCTCGTCAGGATTGAACTTGGGTCCCTGGCGCAACAACTCTTCCGATGTGCCACTGTGCTGCCTTGACTCTCCAGACTGAGTCTGAAGAGGGGTCCCGACCCAAAACGTCATCTATCCATGTTCCCCAGAGATGCTGCCTGACCCATTGAGTAGCTCCAGCATCTTGTGTCTATCTTGATTATAACTATTTTGTGTTTTGCAGTTTTGGCAGGGAGCTGCCTTGCCTGAAATGCAATGATTTTTTTGGAACAGCAAAAAGTTCCAAACCAATATTGGGCCAAAAGTGAGTGGTTAGTTTAGCCGGCAGTGAGTCAACCCAGGACTGTGATAACAGAGCCTAATTATCCCAGGAACACGCGCAATGCTACACATGGACATTGCATGCAAAATGCAAGGGTGACTCATAGCCAGCTGATCCCCGCTGAAATTCTAGCATGATGCAAAATAATTTGGATATGGTCATTATCTTTCTCCTTTCCGAGAAAAAATAGTTTTGTTGGACGGAAAAATATCATGCTATTAAATTTCTCGGCTATGGGTGTGTAGTAGAATCACAGTGCCAGCAGGTTGAATAACCATATGAGAGGAATAGATCGGGTAGATGCACAGAGTCTCTTGCCAGAGTAGGGGAATTGAGGGCCAGAGAACAGAGGATTAACATGGAGGGCTTGCCAGCAGCGCCTGGGACAGGGCTGCTTAATGTCTCCATGTTGGAGGGGGAGACCATCACGGGTCAGTGTACTGCTGATGCCGAATCTGTCACAGCGCCGGCCTACGGAAGAACCCGCGCCAGCAGCACCAAGTAAAGGGCTGCTTAATGTGTGACAGTGCCGGCCTGTAGGAGAGGCCATGCCAGCAGCACCTGGAACTGGGCTGCTTAATGTGTAACCCTAATTCCAATCCATTCACCCAGCCTACTTCCTTAGGAAGTTGAAATATTCTCTCAGTTTCTCTCTACACACTCGCTGCTTGACCTGTTGAATATTTCCAGCACTACCAGTGTTTATATTGATTTCCAAAATCCACAATATTTTCCTTCTATATTTTTATAATCTTTTTTTTTTACATTTCTCATTCTTCAAGGTGACCTGAGGAAGGATGATACAATCATACCACATCTTTAATGTCAGAACAAATCTCAAACTGGGTAAGAGTTATGGGTAAGAGTTAAAATCACTTAGGCGATTTTTTTTGGACGATTGCAGGAGACTGCCGCAAAATTTTCAACATGTTGAAAAATGTTCGGTGACAGTGGCGACAATTTTTGGCGTAGGTTGTCGTAGGTGCTGTCGTAGGTTGGCTACGTGTCGTAGGTGAATTCCATTAAAGGGTCTGTCCCACATGGCAATTTTTTTGGCGACTGCTGGCATCATTGATGTATTAGGACACCGTCACGGCGTGATACGGCGTGGTGACGTATTGTTGCACGGTGTTTCCTCAAGTGTCGCAACAATTTTTTTGTCGCCGCTAGATTTTGAAATGTTCTAAATCTTTTGGCGACCCTGATATGTCAGTCAATGACACCGACAGTCGCCGAAAAAATTGCCAAGTGGGACAGGCCCTTAAAACTAGTCTCTGGCAATCGTTTAAAGAGTCGCCCAAGTGGGACAGGCCCTTTATACTGACTATTTTGTATTGTTCTAAAGTTTAAGAACCAAGGCACACTTCACTCTTTGTTAAACTGAGAAAAGTTATCAAATAGTTTTTAAATGGTTTGCTCAGAAACTTTATCAAATTCTCTTTAAAGCCGTGTGGTTATACAGAAATGATTGATCCATAAAGTTGATTCAAGCAAGCTGAACAAAAGACTGGAGTGCAGAAACTAAATTGGTGCCAAAACATCTCTGTAACAATTCCAAACCATTTGCTTCAGTTGGACTGCTGAGTTATTCTGTTTCACAGCCAGTTACAATTAAAGAGTAAGTTAAATATTTAACCAAATTTTGAGCAGTATAAATCTTTACGTTAACATTGTCTGAAGAGGGGTCTCAACCTGAAATGTCATCTATTCCTTCTCTCCAGAGGGCATCACGGTGGCGCAGCGGTAGAGCTACTGCCTTACTGCGGCAGAGGCCCGGGTTCAATGCCGTCTGTACGGGGATCGTACGTTCTCCCCGTGACCTGCGTTGGGTTTCTCTGAGATCTTCGATTTCCTCCCACATTCCAAAGACACACATGTTTGTAGGTTAATTGGCTTGGTATATTTGTAAATTGTCCCTAGTGTGTGTAGGATAGTGTTAGTGTGCGGGGATCACTGGTTTGTGCGGACTCGGTGGGCCGAAGGGCCTATTTCCGCACTGTATCTCTAAACTAAATTAAACTAATGATGCTGCCTATCCAGCATCGAGGAGTTACTCCAGCATTTTGTGTCTATCTTTGTGTAAACCAGTATCTGCAGTTCCTCCCTATACATTAACAGATGTTACAATGGCACAATATATGATATTGTGTTGAGAAAGCACTGCTTTCCATTTGAAGCAGTTAATCACCTTCCTAAGAGAGCATTTTATGTACACCTAACTGAATAATAAATACTAAATCCATTAACGGCTATAACATATGAATATTAACCTATATCTGAAAACAAAGAACCATAACTTGGTAAAGAAGACATGATTGTGCCATATTGTCACCTCTTGTTTTAATTAGCACTTGGTCTCTCTTCCTAAACTTAAGTCTTTGTGTTCACACACCACATCCAAAATAAATGTAGTAAATCTAGATTAAGTAAACAAATTTGAGCTGCATGAATTCCAGACTTGATTCAAACAATCTTAACTAAATCTTTATTTTCATTTGCCATCTGAAGTGTAATCTGCTTGCAGCTGCACAGGGTAACTTAAATTAGTTTCAGAGGGAACTTGAGCCATGCTTCAAAGATAAAGGCCTGAACATATCAGGAAATGTAAATAGATAGGATCAGGAAGAGAGGGAATAAACAAACAGCAATAATTAAAGTAAATCCGACACTCTAACTTATTGCATCTGCAGTGCAACAAGAAACAAAGTGGGACTGAAGACTCCTCTAGGAAGAGAATTGGGTCCATTTTAGTTTAGCTTAGTTCAGTTTAGAGATACAGTTCAGAACCAGGCCCTTCGGCCCACCGAGTCCGCACGGCCAGCGATCCCCGCACATTAACACTATCCTAGACACACTGGGCACAATTTAAATTCATATTAAATCAATTAACCTACAAACCTGTACTTCTTTGGTGTGTTGGAGGAAACCAAAGATCTCAGAGAAAACCCATGCAGGTCACGGGGAGAGGGTACAAACTCCGTACAAACAGCACCCGTAGTCGGGATTGAACCCGGGTCTCTGGCGCTGTAAGCGCTGTAAGGCAGTAACTCTACTGCTGCGCCACCAAGCCGTCTGGGCCTTCTGTGGAGTGTAGGGGGTAGCATTGATCTTCTACAGTAAAACCATGAGATAAAAATACAAAGCCATTTCTTTCATGAAATGTGTCAATGCACAACGGTATTAGAAGATATTTTCACACAAAATGTTTACATGAACATGGGATATATCGCAGACACTAAAACATCAATTAAGAGACAAGCCAGTGCATTTCCCATAAAAAAGAATGTGCAAAGTGTTGAGAATAGCAGTGAAATGTGTTTCAACAAGTATCTTTGGTTGAAGCTATAAACATCTATTCCATGAATTAAAATAATTCACTAAAGGCAGCAACGCACAGTTGTTCTTAGCTGAATAACATGTGCTTTAACAATTCATTGTGTAACAAAGGAGCTCAAGTTGGTAAATCAATAAGTTACCAGCACTGCTTGAAACTTTGCTCATCTTTTACTGCTTGTTTGGGCATTTGTTTCCAGATTGGTACTAACAAGGTGACCGCGTGTGACTTTGTGGCCAGTCTTTTATGATAATTTTGGACAGGGCGGTATGGTGGGTGATATTACCTCTCACCAGAAGCATGGGGAGTAAGCAAACTATCATGTCAATCATCATTTGTCACTGGAATAAGTGACGTTTCAGATCGAGACCCTTCATCAGACTCAACCCGAAACTTCACCTATTCCTTTGTCTGAAGATAGACACAAAGTTCTCAGTGGGCCAGGCAGCATCTCTGGAGAAAAAGGATGGGTGACGTTTTGGGTTGGAGCCCTTCCTCAGACATTTTGCGTCTACCCTAGCCAAAGCCAATAATATATGAAATTCCCTAGCTGCATCAATCCTGTCATTTCATTCACCCCATGACCTGATTTTGACTCTCTTGTATTTTCTGCTTCTTCTTCTTTCCCTTTTCCCTGTCAGCTATTTGGTACAGGAGTATGTCTTTCTCTGCCTCTTAAAGCCACTTATTTTTCTGAAGAAGACATAGATTGCTGGTAGACAAAAATGCTGGAGAAACTCAACGGGTGAGGCAGCATCTATGAAGCGAAGGAAATAGGCGATGTTTCGGGTCGAGACCCTTCTTCAGACCCGAAACGTCGCCTATTTCCTTCGCTCCATAGATGCTGCCTCACCTGTTGAGTTTCTCCAGCATTTTTGTCTACATCCGATTTTCCAGCATATGCAGTTCCTTCTTACACAGAGATTGCTGGAGTAGCTCGGTGGATAAGGCAGCATCTCAGACGAACTTGGACCAATGATGCTTCAGAGGAAGGGTCCCAACCCAAAACATTACATATCCATGTTATCCATTGATGCTGCCAGACCCGCTGAGTTGCTCCAGCCTTTTGTGTCTATCTTTGGTGTAAACCAGCATCTGCAGTTCCTTCCCACGCATTGTTCAACACTGACTTGTTACAGCATTGCCAGAACGAATCTAATGATGCAAACGGTAACTTTGCACAGTGAAATAATTTAGGAACAATAATTTTGCCAGAGATTTAATTTGAGTGAAGTAATAACTGGTGTCTCTCAAATTTTTAATATAAGTTTATGAAGTTTACAGGAAATGAGTAGTGTGCCAGACTCTCAATGAATGTATGTGTGAAAAGGAACAGCAGACGCCAGTGTACACTAAAATGGAACATCCAGAAATAAGAATCTCACGAGAGACACAAAGTTCTGGAGTAGCTCAGTGGGCCAGGCAGCATCTCTGGAGAAAAAGGATTGTTGACGTTTTGGGTTGGAGCCCTTCTTCAGACAATGAGTTTATATTGCCAACAAACCTTCTGTAATGCAGTTACTTACAGACATGAATTCTTTGTTAGGAATTGCAGTCCAATGTGAAGGTCAACTTGGTAGAGTCAAGATAGAGTACAAGAATGCTTTATTGTCATATGTCCCAGATAGAACAATGAATTATTACTTGCTGCAGCACAAAGGAATATGTAAACATAGTACACTGTAAACAATCAGGAGCGGCAGGAGATGGGGATGGTCCTGATCAATGAAGACATTTGTGGAATTCCCTCCCACAGAGGGCAGTGGAAGCCAAATCACTGGATGGATTTAAGAGAGAGTTAGATATAACTCTAGGGGCTAGTGGAATCACTAGCTATGGGGAGAAGGCAGGCACGGGTTATTGATTGGGGACGATCAGCCATGACCGCAATGAATGGCGGTGCTGGCTCGAAGGGTGGAATGGCCTCCTCCTGCACCTATTTTCTATGTTTCTAACTGTCTTCTTGGAGTAATTCTTCTCTGTTCAAGTTATGGAAGTAAGAGGGCCTTAGAAGAGGGCCCACGATTCCATCTGCAATTCCAGCCACATCTGTGCAAGCACCTTGCCAATGAAAGGGATTTGCAGGGTGGCACAGTGGCACAGCGGTGGCATTGCTGTCTTACAGCACCAGAGCCCCAGGTTCGATCTTGACCATGGGTGCTGTCTGTATGGTGTTTGTACGTTAACCCTGTGACTGCATGGGTTTTCTCCAGATGCTCCAGTTTATTCCAAGAATCCAAAGAAGTCCAGGTTCGTAGGTTAATTGCCTTCTGTAAATTGTAAATTGTTCCTAGTGGGTAGGATAGTGCTAGTGTACTGGGTGATCATTGGTCAGCGTGGACTCAGTGGGCTAAATTAAAACATCTGAAGGGAATAATTATTATCAAAATCTTTGCATCACACTTCTTTCAGGCTAGAGCTGGAGATATCTGCAACATGTTCTGATTTATCATGCACAATTTATAACAGGATGGATGGAGTTTTTGCTTCCAAAGACAAGAACATATTTCAGTGTGCCTTGCAATAGAGCAAACGATGGAGAAATCACAATCCTTCGTCACGACCTTACACTTAACAACAGCGCAAGATGCCATTGATTCGACTCGTGTAACTTTTGAATTACGAGATGTAACAAATCTGGAAAGGGTTCTATTCTAAGAGTGTCTTGCCTGTTGGTTGCTACTGGAGATGAATGCACTCCATTTTGACCAGCAAGAAAGAGATGTGTCTCACTATCATACAATGTGTTTGGCTGATATAGCTGCTAAAGTTAAATAATTGCAAAAGTGAGATTTTTTTTTGGAGGTACAGTGGGTAACAGGCTCTTCAGGTACTGAGTCCGCACCGACCAGCGATCCCCGCACATGAACACTATCCTACACTAGGGACATTTTTTATATTCAAACCAAGCCAATTAACCTATAAAAACCTGTAACGTCTATGGAGTGTGGGATGAAACCAAAGTTCTCGGAAAAAAACCCACGCAGGTCACGGGGAGAACATACAAACTCCATGCAGACAGCACCCGTAGCCGGGAGCAAACCCAGGTCTCTGGCACTACCGCTGTACCACCGTGCCGCCCAACGTCTGAGAGTGAGGCTTGCACCAGTGCAAAGGTGGAGGGTGTGGGCAAACAGCAGTGTTGGAAATGCAGCCCACATTGCCAGAGATGGTTGGCATGTGAAGGTTGGAGTCGTGGTGCATTGAAGATTGTATAGGGCATGTCGTGCCAATGTTGGATATGGTATTTGACACTTTATTCAATGGGTCACTAAATATTCATCTGCACTGCTTCGGCATGATTTACTCCAAACATTCACTCCCTGAACTAGATCAAAGTGCACGCCTGGAGGGTTCTCTGGTCCCCTGTGGATTGACCAAGGTCTCCAGTACAGAATTAGGCAGGACATCAATGCTGCTCTCTCCCTGGCTAAGACAGGTCTGCTTGAAAACATTGCCCTCATCAATCTGACCAGTTCTGAAGCTATGGCATCCATTCTCCCTAACAGGTGGGGTCTGGTTTTAAGTGGTGCAAACTACCTTCAGCTCAAGCACGCCACTCCTGAAATTGGACTCCTGCAGACACGTCGAGCAACCTAACAGTTCACTTCGTTCTGGCTGGTTGCTACAATTGTGTAAATGAGCAGCCTGTACAAACTCCCTGCACTGCCTGCATGCAGCTCTCACACAGTGCATCCAACACACAATGTTCCGGTGATTTCACTTGAATCCCTGGTACATTTTAATTAGCTTTCCATCCATTACCCCAGGCCCAAGACTTTCTGTTCACACAGCACAGCCAAACAGCACACAGATTAGACAAGTTATTCTGACCTTTGTGAACCTTAGAGCTGACGTGGGTACCAGACGCCTCAATAAAGTCTATTCTCTCTCCCATGAAAATACCTACCTGCATAAACCTACACTATACATTTCCATCACATTGTGCGAAGAGCTAAAAACATTCTGAACTGAAAAGAATAGGAAATCAGCAAGGTAGACAAAATTGCTGGAGAAACTTATCGAATATAGAAGGGCCGAATGGCCTACTCCGGCACCTCTTCCCTATTGTCTATTATTGTCTAAACTCAGCGGGTGAGGCAGCATTAGGCAATAGGCAACTTTTTGGGTCGAAACCCTTCTTAAGACTGATGAAGGGTTTCGACCCGAAATATTGCCTATTTCCTTCGCTCCATAGGTGCTGCCTCACCTGCTGAGTTTCTCCAGCATTTTTGTCTACCTTCGATTAAAACCAGCACCTGCAGTTCTTTCCCAGAGTGGGCCAAAGGGCCTGTTTCCATCCTGTAGCGAAAGTATCCTACGGTAGGATATCAGGTTTGTTTATGAGGAGATACTGAGCCATCAGTACTTATCTGTGAGCCATTGGATCAGGAGTGCGCATGCTCTTGAGCATGGCATGTCCTTTGAACTTTACTAAATGGTGTCAGATGAAAAAAAATCCCACTTGCTTCAAGAACATGGATCAGTTTCCGAATGCATCTATGCTAACTCTGATGCAGTTAATCAAAGTGCTGGGTGGTGTCAGCATTGTACGCAGCATCTGTGGAGGGAAATGAACAGTCAATGGTTCACCTGTATCTCCTCCAACCTCATCTACTGCATCCGCTGCTCTAGATGTCAGCTGATTTACATCGGTGAGACTAAGTGGAGGTTGGGCGATTGTTTCGCCGAACACCTCCGCTCGGTCCGCAAGAACCTACCTGACCTCCCGGTGGCTCAGCACTTCAACTCCCCCTCCCATTCCCAATCCGACCTCTCTGTCCTGGGTCTCCTCCATTGCCAGAGTGAGCAACACAGGAAATTGGAGGAACAGCACCTCATATTCCGCTTGGGGAGCCTGCATTCCGCGGGCATGAACATTGATTTCTCCCAATTTTGTTAGCCCTTGCTGTCTCCTCCCCTTCCTTAGCCCTCGAGGTGTCTCCTCCCATCCCCCAGCCCTCGGGCTCCTCCTCCTCCTTTCTCCTTCCTTCTCCCCGCCAACCCCTATCAGTCTGAAGAAGGGTTTTGGCCCGAAACGTTACCTATTTCCTTCGCTCCATAGATGCTGCTGCACCCGCTGAATTTCTCCAGCATTTTTTTGTACCTTCGATTTTCCAGCATCTGCAGTTCCTTCTTGAGTCAATGTTTTGGGTCAGGGTGTGCATGAGAATGTTTGCTCCAGATTGCAATACCTGCAGTCTCGGAGTTGCTGCTGCAGCTGTGGCCACAGAACTTCAGTGTGGCATCTGATAAGATGCTATGATGCTGCACCGTGTGTGAGGCCTCCACCAGACTAGTGTGGGACTTGAAACCATGAAACTCAATGGTGGATGGGACGCACAGGAAAGAAATGGTGTTGCTTGGTTTGTGCATGCAATGGCCTCCTCTCCCGTACCTCCTGCAATTGAGAAGGTAGAGTAGGAAATCAGTTGAATGACAGAATGAGGACTACAGGGATGGCACAGTAGCGCAGTGGTAGAGTTGCTGCCTTGCAGTTACAGAGACCTGGGTTCGATCCTGACAACGGGTGCTGTCTGTACGAAGTTTGTACTGTCTCCCTGTGACCACGTTAGTTTTCTCCTGGATGTTCCAGTTTCCTCTCGCACCCCAAAGACGTACATGTTGATAGGTACATATTGACTTTGGTAAAAAATGTAAATTGTCCCTAGTGTGTGTAGGGTAGTGTTAGCGTGCGGGGATCGCTGGTCGGCACGGTGAACGGGTCTGTGGGCAAAAGGGTCTTTTTCTGTTCTCTATTCCTAAAGTCTAAAGTCTAAATTCACTGTCAAACGTTTGATGATTCTCTTCCAGTCTTTTTATAACAAAAGGATGAAACATAGAAAACAGGTGCAGGATTAGGCCATTTGGTCCTTCAAGCCAGCATGCTTTCGAGGGCGCTTTCTCGCAGTCCTTTAAATGGCCGTGTTTCGTGTTGATATCAGAAGATCATAATGAACATGTGTTTTTCATCTGGATGAGGCAGTCCTGTGATGTTGCAGCTGCTCCCTGTCAGGGCAACGATAAAACTGAGAGCTCATCTCCTCCTTCAGCTTAGAATTTGGGGTTCCGCAGGAAGATCATGGGGGTTCAATGGTTCTTTAATGGCAAATGTACTGAGGTATAGTGAAATTGCTTCTTGCATTGTGTTAAGCACAAGTATTATTAAACATAAGCACATCTGAGATACAGTACAAGTCTATAGTACACTGAGACAGTATACAAGAGTTTCTGGGTTTGGTGCCATGTTCAAGTCCAAGTTGTTGTAAGTGCAGAGTTCTTAACCTGACCATGAAGACCTGTTGTCCTGGCGGCATTGCAGCGCCGGTCTGGCCAAACGTAGCCATTGGTGTCCTCCACCGTTGCTCCACCGCTCCGTGCCACTGCAGGTCATGTCCGATCCGCATGCTCAGCCTCTTGGAGTGGCATCCAATCTAGGCGAGCCCCAGGCTGCTGCAGAGCCTCCAGCGGCCCACTCCGCCATTGAGATGCACAGCACTGCCTCCCGCAGCTGATCCGCTTACCAGCCCTGTGTTCCTTGCGACCGCTGCTGCCATCTTTGCTTTCTTCTCCCACTTCTATGGGTCTCGGGGACAAATAGGGAAAGGAATGGTGGCTCACATCAAGGGGACGGCTGGTGAGCCAGGACCGTTGCCAGGGGATACACACGGCACCACAGTCTGCATGGGAGATATTCCTTGTGGCCTGACCAATATTTACCCCAGAACCAGCAGAAGGATATGAAAAATTACATCACCATGTTAAATTGTTCTTTCTGGAGGCTTGATCTGCCCAAGATGTCTTTCAACATTACAACCCCTGCCTACACTTCAGAAATTCTATATGAGGCTGGCACAGTGATGCAGCGGTAGAGTTGCTGCCTCGCAGCGCCAGAGACCCGGGTTCGATCCTGACTGCGGGTACTATCTGTACGGAGTTTGAATCTTCTCACTGTGACCACGTGGGTTTTCTCTGGGTGCTCCAATTTCCTCCCACCCTCCAAAGATGTACAGGTGGCCAAACTGGCCATCAGCGAGTCACAACGCCAGGCGGTGGAGGGCTTTACCCGAGCCGGCTGCCTGCCCCTTTTCCGGGGTTACGTCCGTGCCTTGGTTGGGTTAGAAAGGGAATACGCCCTGTCCACGGGCACCCTGAGGGAGTTCCGGGACCGCTGGGCTCCGCAGGGTGTTAAATGTATCCTCAATAAGGATTGTAACATAGTTGTATAGTAGTTAATTCAGGATATTTGTTTGTATTGTATTATGGTGGTGGGTTCTGGCTTGTTTTATTGGAGTGTAATATTATTTTTTAAATAATTTAATACATTTTTTGAATTAAAAAAAAAGATGTACAGGTTTGTAGGTTAATTGGTTTATGTAAATTGTAAAATGCCCTTTGTGTGTAGGATAGTGCTAGTGTATGTAGGTATGTTACAAAACCTACCTGAATCGTGGCTGAGAATCTGCCCTACCCCGTGTGCGCGATTTTGGCGCTGTTTGGAGGGGGCGGGTTTAAAACGCGATTTTTACTAGGCTGTTGCAATCGAAAATGTTCAGCCTAGTAAATCATTAACGGAAAATCGCTGAAAGACCCCGTCGCAAAAGGTATTACTAGTTTTTATGACCTTGTATAATAGTTATAGTAGTTTAAAAATCACTCTCTAAACCCGCAACCACTCGCAGCCCCAGGGTTTTATAAAGTAAACAATTAAAGGTATGTAACATTTTTACATTAAAAGGGGCTTCTTAAGAACCCTGTATATAAAGTTTTCTATAGCGAATAGTTCATTTTGGGCTCTTTATATCCCGCAGTATTTTTCTGGGCATTTGAGCGCAATGTGAATGTTCCAAACCAGCGCGTTCACAGGAACCCACTAGAAAGCCGATTTAAATTGACTTTAATTTACAGCAATTGGACACTAAATTCCTTCCATTTGGCCTATAAATTAATGTAAATGAGATTTAAAATCATGTTTTATTGAGAATTATTTGTGAATATTATTTGGACACTTAGGCTATTTAAAAATGTTAATCATTTATTAAGAATGGATAGATGTTTAGATTAGTAATTGAAGTTTGAAATGAGCTACAATTGGGTAACTAACTAATTGTATGCTTTAATTTCAGGTCCTCCAAGTAAGATTATTTTATATTTGTTTCAGAATGGTTCAATCTATGATAACTGAAAATTTCATTCGGTTCTCCTAATTTTTAAGAAGGTTATGGGCTTTTGACTGTCCTCGATCACAGCTTTTTTGTTATTTCCATAGAAAATCAATAGGGAACAAGATGCTAATTTCCGAGTATGAAAATGGCCATAACTTTTTTATTACTTGAGATATGAAAGTGAATTAGGTGTCAAATTAAACTTATTGTTATGCTTTATCTGATGGGATAAATTGCAGGCTTGATTTTTTAAATCTCAAAATTTTGTAACATTGCTAGTGTATGGGGATCGCTGGTCGGTACGGAGTCGGTGGGCCAAAGGCACTTCTTCCATGCTGTATCTCTAAAGCAGTGCTGTAGAATGCATCAAGCAATCCTCAGACTGTGAAGATGCTATAGAGATATTTTCTTTTTGAAATGATTCCGAGCTGTTATGTTTTGAGTTGCTAACTATGACAAGAATCAATAAGGTTTTCAGAAACACTGTCATGTTTTACTTTCTCCAGCATTCACAATTTCCAGAATTATACAATTTCAGAAGTAAACTTTGTGTAGTAGTGTGTTTCCTTTTTTATATAGGTGTGGACACTTCTAAGCAAAAAGCAAAATAAAATATGGCTGTCAGAAGGAAATGTGAACATATCTGTGAATTAGCAAGGCCTACTGAAACGTAAATTTTCAATGAAGGCATTAACGTCAGCCCTGCTGTCTTTAATGATGGGTGAACCCAAACACCTCAGAGTATTTGTAATCACAAATAAAACCAATGTCTTGCTCAGAGGTGCTGTAGAAATAATTGGCCAAATTTTAAAGAAATAATTGATAGTGCAAATCCAAATCTCGGATTTAGGGCCACTTCTGACAATCTCAAAGTTTTCATAGTTACAGAAATAAAATTGGAGTCTGAGAGTCATACAGTGTGGAAATAGGCCCTTCGGCCCAACTTTCCCATGCTGAACAACATGTCCCATCTACACTAGTGCCACCTGCCCATGTTTGGCCCATATCCCTCTAAACCTGCCCTATCCGTGTACCTGGACACAAAATACTGGAGTAACTCAGCAGGGACGGGCAGCATCTCTGGAACGAAGGAATGGGTGACGTTTCGGGCCGAGACCCTTCAGTCTGAAGAAATAAAATTTCAAGTACTGTGCTGCGTTGTCTGATGTGAGCCAATGTAACGACTACTCATTGGAATGTGCTCCACTCTTGGGCGTGGGTGAGGATAGGGCTAAGGTTAATTATGCAGCCTCTAAAGCGGGGTTGTGTGCTGGAACATACGACTGAAGTTACAAAAGCAGTCGGTGATGATGGAACTTTGGCCCGCCTTCAAGAAATGTGCAGAGAAAAGGGAAGAAAAGTTGGAAATGTGTTATTCCGTCTCGGCTGCTGTTCAGGGAACGCAAGCTGCACATTCCAATTGGCTCCATTCAGTTTAACTCCACTCCATACGCTCCACATGAGACCCTTCGACTCTGTATCCCAAAGACGTCAGGAATATAGTGAGAGGTTTAGTTTAGAGATACAGCGCGGAAACAGGCCCTTCGGCCCACAGAGTCTACGATGCTCGCCAGCATTCCCCGCACACTAACACTATCCTACACATGCTAGGGACAATTTACAATCTTTACCAAGTCAATTAACGTAAAAACCTGCACGTATTTGGAGTGCGGGAGGAAACCGGAGCACCCGGGGAAAACCCACACAGGGTCATGGGGAGAAGGTACAATCTCCGTATAGACACGCGCCCGTAGTCAGGATCAAACTTGGGATCAAACTTGGGTCCCTGGCGCTGTGAGGTAATAATTCTACCGCTGGCCCACCGTCCTGCTGGTTAAGAATCAACAATTGCACTAATGATACAAATATTAATCATGTTTTTACAATGCAATAATATTCCTGGGCACTCACGCCAAGTTATTTTTTGACGAAAGGATCTACACATATCCTGTTGAATGCTAAATGCTTTGGAAGGTTCTCCTACACATTCATTGGTATCTCTCCGTTGACCCTAGTTTCCATGCTTATAATGTAAAACGGCTGTTCAAAGGTAGTTAAGGAGAATTCTCCCTCACCAACGTCATGTGGTTCTGTTTCATGAATAAATGATGCTGCCCTTGGCCCCATCACTCGTTCACATTCACAACAGGCAGCAGAGCTGTGGCTCTCCCACAATGTGCAGCAATCAAAACTGCTGGAACCAGACCCCCGGAGACATCAGTTTTGTTGGTTGAATTCTAATCCCGCCTATCAGCTGCAGCTGCAAGCCCGTACAAGCAGGCGCTCAGGCACATTAGCAATCCCTCCTGGCCTTCTCCAAACAGTATTTCTTCCTTATGATACCAAGATTATGATGCACTCACTTGCCCAGAGCCAAGTAGCCTTGTCACCCCTGAAGCAACGTAGCCAGACAGGGCAGAAATGTATGCGGGAACTTCAATATGACTTATCTCCAAAGCGACATATTGGACCCACGTTATACAAATTCACCCTTAATATTAGTGTCATAGAGTGACACAGTGTGGAAACAGGCCCTTCGGCCTAACTTGCCCACATTACTCAACATGTCCCAGCTACACTAGTCCCACCTGCCTACGTTTGGCCCATATCCCTCCAAACCTGTCCTATCCTGTCTAACTCTTAAACGTTGGGATAGTCCCTGCCTCAACTACCTCTTCTGGCAGCTTGTTCCAAACACTCACCAGCCTTTGTGTGAAAAAGTTACCCCTTAGATTCCTATTAAGTCCTCTCCCTTTCACCTTCAACCTATGTCCATTGGTCCTCTTCCGAATGATTACTTGGGATGTTGGGGAATGTGGTCCAAACTCATGTCACTCCGTTCCCAGACTCTTCTCACCCACTGAAAACAACAACAACACAATCCAGCTGATGTGGGGTTTATTAAGCGAATTAAATAAATGACGCGTGGAAAAATGCTTGTCAAATGAAGTCCAGATATTAAATGTGTCTGATACTCAACACAGCCCAGTACCACTCTCTTTATGCGATCCCTCCTGATCCTACTGGTTTTAATTGATTGATTGATTGATACTTTATTGTCGTGTGTACTTGTTCTTTGTTTGCAAGAGTCACGGAGACAAATTGACAAATGTGTTCAATATAGTCCCTCTTCCTACTCCCCCGCCCCCCCCCCCCCCTCCCTCACCACATCACTCTTTGTTCTCAGAGGCCACCCCCACCATGCCGGGTCCCTCCTTGTTCTTGATGGCGTGTCCTCCGCCAACCTCCGGGATTCACGCTGATGGCGACTCTCCGATATCCTCCTCCTCTCTCACCCATACGTACCCTCTCACTCACTACGTACCTCTCTCTCACCAATGTCCCTCTCCTTCAGCGAAGGCCCTCCCTCTCACCAATGTCCCTCTCCTTCACCGATGGCCCTCTCACGCTGCCAGCGGCTGAGCCTGGTCCAGCATGGGTGCGCTGGGCTCACCAGGCGCTCCCTGCACCAGGGGTTCCCTTTGGAAACAACACATTTCAAGCAACTTCATTTCCATTTTACAACAGATCAGTATTGTCACCACTGGGATATTTTCAACAAGTTCCTTGTTTTACCCTGAATGAGAAACCAACAGAGAGAGCAAGGTCATCAGACAGGAATATTGGCTCTGTCTCCAAAGATGCTGATTATTTCCAGCATTTTCCAACCTCACCTAGGATTTCCAACATGTACAGTATATATTTTTTGTTTTATAGGAACTCTGCTGCCTGCCAAGTATTCCTGGGTGTGTGTAGAGGCTGTGGTGGAACATTGACTGCAATTAGTGGTGAGCTGTGATCGGGCTTTGTGGACTGTGAAGATAATTCACACATGCCAGCAGAAGGCTTCACAATGAGTCAGAAATCACAAAGTTATAACACATGGGCCCAGTCAATTCCTCCTACACACAAGCAATCCAACAGGCCCCATTTCCCCCCTCTTCTCTCCACAACCCTAATAATTCTATATTTTCAAGAACTCCTTCCCTTTTCATCACACCAAATGAATCTGATCTGCAACCATTTTACAGACCCCAACTACTCATGGTGTAATGAATTGGATCTTCATGGGTTTTAGACTTTAGAGATACAGTCGAGATTTCAGTTTCGAGTTGGTAGGTTTGCTTGAAATGAAATCTAACAAGATGGAGAATGTTTTTAGTCATGGCACGGTGGCGCAACAGTGAAGTGTGATTCTGACCATGAGTGCTGTCTGTGCGGAGTTTGTCCGTTCTCCCTGCGACCTTGTGGGATTTCTCCAGATGTTCCGGATTCTGCCCACATTTCAAAGACGCCCTATTTACTGGCTTCTGTAAAATAGTCCCTAATGTGAAGGATAGAATTAGTGTGTGGTTGGTTGGCATGGACTGGTTGGGCCTGTTTCCACACTGTATCGCTAAGGTAAAATTTGAGGAAGGACATTCTTGATATTGAGGGAGTGCAGCGTAGGCTCACAAGGTTAATTCCCGGGATGGTGGGACTGCCATATGCTGAGAAAATGGAACGGCTGGGCTTGTACACTCTGAGAAGAATGAGAGGATATCTTATTGAAACATATAAGATTGTTAAGGGTTTAGACACGCTAGAGGCAGGAGACATGTTCCCGATGTTGGGGGAGCCCAGAACCAGGGGCCATAGTTTAAGAATAAGGGGTAAGCCATTTAGAACGGAGATGAGGAAACACTTTTTCTCACGGGGAGTTGTGAGTCTGTGGAATTCTCTGCCTCAGATGGCTGTGGAGGCCTGTTCTCTGGACACTTTCAAGAGAGAGCTAGATAGGGCTCTTAAAGATAGCGGAGTCAGTGGATATGGGGAGAAGGATGTGGATGATCAGCCATGATCACATTGAATGGCGGTGCTGGCTCAAAAGGGCCAAATGACCTACTCCTGCACCTATTGTCTATTAAACTAAAAACTAAGCTAAACTAATGTGAAATCAGGACTTTGTAGAGGTCTTTCTACTGTCTTCTATGGCAGAAGGAACTATGTAGAATCTGGCAGCGACATTTGAATAACTGCAAAATACACAATAAAGACAGAAGAGACTGCAGATGCTGGAAGCTTGAGCAAAAAAAGTTGTAACAAGTGCTGGTGAAACTCAACAGGTCAGGCAGCATCTGTGGACATGGTCTGTCCATTTGCTTCCACAGATGCTGCCTGGCCTGCTGAGTTCATCCAGTACTTTTTTTTTTGCTAAATATTCACAATGCCTGCTAATGGAATGCTTTTGAAGTGTGGTTGTTATTCTGGTGTCGAAAATCTAGCAGCCAAATTTCTCCAGCAAACTCCAACAACCAACAAGATGGTGTGGACAGATAAACTGTTTTAGCGATTTTGAGTCATGAATAGGTTTTGCATGAAAACAGAGATAATTCCCTTGCTGTAGATTTAGTAACTAGTACAAAAGACAATGTACCCTCAGCACCGCAATGTCAGACGAGATTCTTATATGCTCAAGGTAAACACAAAATGCTGGAGTAACTCAGAGGGTCAGGCAATATCTGGATAGAAGGAATAGGTGATGTTTCTGGTCGAGACCCTCCTTCAGAATGCGTCAAGGGAGAGGTGAACTAAAGATATGAAGACATACAAAGAACAAATGAATGAAAGGTATGCAAAAGTAGAAATCAAAGCCAGCAACGATGAGCAAGAAAATGCGGAGCCCACAATGGTTCATTGTTGGCTGTGGAGATGGTGATAATGAGTGAAACTATCAAGCCGTGGAGTGTCCGTACGTCCCGACGTCGGAGTTTTGAGCATCCCGACGAGAGGGCCTGCACATCGGGCCATCCGTAGCGGCGACTGCAGAGGATTCATGGCCCCGACCACGGGTGAACAAAGGAGGAGGACTGATAAAGTAATTGCCTTCCATCACAGTGAAGAAGTTGATTCCACTGTGGTGGATATTCATGTTATATTCTATGTGTATTGTGCTCTTGTTTGTATGGCTGCAAGGTAAATCAAATTCCACTGCGCCTTAATTGGTGCATGTGGCAATAAATGTGAACTTGAACTTGAACTTGAACCAGTGAAACGGAGTGAGATGACATTGAAACTAGATGGAGCACTAGGGTGGGGGAGGGACAGAGAGAGAGAGAGGGAATGCAAGGGTTACTTGAAGTTAGAACAATCAAAATTAATACCGTTGGATTGTAAGCTGCCCAAGCGAAATATGAGGTGCTGTTCCTCTAATTTGTGTGTGGCCTCACCCTGACAGTGGAGGAGGTTTCGTATGTGTTCAGATATTTAGAGGAGGTGGGAGCATAATCCGCTGAGTCATATCCAGCATCTGATGAAAAAACAAGAATAAATTATACCAGCAATTTTTCAAAAGAAAAAAAGATTGTAACAAGTTGAACCACAAATTCTTTTCTGAAGATGACTGAGCTGCAATGTTGATTCTGATTCTCTCTCTACAGATGCTGCCAGATCTGTGAAATGTCTCCTGACTGTTTTGCTATTGTTTCAGATTACAAGCATCCGTTGCCATTTACTTCTGCCTCCCGCGAGTCTGATTGGAGTGGTCAGTTGCTTTGTTGTAATGCGGAATATCTTGTAGCGCTGAGCATGTCTGAGCTGTGAGGTCCGCAGGTGGGATGGGGAGGCCAAAGTGTTCATGACCACATCCATCAACCTTCAAACTTGTACCTCTAAGAATTTTGCGAAGACTTGGGATTTGTTGGAATCATTTGTCAGCTCATTTTCCTTCCTCATTGCTCCCAAAAAACTTTCAAGTTGGATAGAGACATAGTGTCAAAGAATCATACACCACTAAAATAGTTTCTTCAGTCCACCATGAGAATGGTTCCACTAGTGAGAGAGTCTGGGACCCGAGGCCGTAGCTTAGTTTGGTTTACAGATACAGTGCAGAAACAGTCCCTTCGGCCCACTGAGTCCGCGCCGACCAGCAATCAACGCATACTAACGCTATCCTACACACACTAGGGACAATTTACAATTTTACCAAGCCAATTAGCCTACAAACTTTGGAGTGTGGGAGGAAACCAGAGTTTCACGTGAAAACTCACGCAGATGACGTGGGCAGCGTACAAACTCCATATAGACAGCACCCCTAGTCACCCTGGCATTGCATAGCCTCAGAATAAAATAATGCATCTTTAGAAATGAGATGAGGAGGAATTCCTTCAGTCAGAGGGGTGGTGAATCTGTGGAATGCATTGCTACAGATGGCTGTGGAGTCAATGGATATTTTTAAGATAGAGGTTGACAGATTCTTGATTAATAAGCAGTGTCAGGGTTTATGGGGAGAAAGCAGGAGAATGGGGTTAGGAGGGAAAGATAAATCAGCCATGGTCATTTGGCGGAGTACACTTGATGGGCTGAATGACCTAAGTCTGCTCCTATCACATGAACTTATAAGTCAATGCCCATCATAAAATTCCCCCAAATTCTACCATTCACCTGCACACTTTTGGCAATATAGTGTGACCAATTAACGTAATAGCCAGCTGTGTCATGGGATGTGGAAAAAAAATGGTGGAAGATAAATATGAATTCAATGGACACAGAGCACCTGGGCCGGCCCGCATTTCCGGGGAGGGGAGGTCTGAGGGAAATGCTCCCCGGACATCGCCAAGTCTCCGCTCATTTCGGGTGTTGTCGCCGCCCGCTTCACTGACACACACTCTCACACACAATCTAACACACACCCTTACACACACACACACTGGTACACACAAGGTTTAAAGGGATATGGGTCAAATGCAGATAAATGGGACTAGTTTAGATGGGGCATCTTGATCTGCATGGACAAATTGGGATGAAGGGCCTGTTTCCATGCTGTAAGACTATGACACATTGTAGAAAGGGTGCAATTGCTCTGGAGGGGATCCAGGGGCGATTTATGAACATATTGGCAGGGCTGGAATTTTGTTTTCACTTTGAAGAAAGATTTGATAACTGGGATTGTATTCTCTGCAGCAACGGAGATAAAGAAATTACTCAGTTGAGGTGAATAATATTATGAGAATAGGACCTGTTTCGCTTAACAAAGAGTGTAGGAAGAACTGCAGGCGGTTATTTAAACTGAAGATAGACACTAAAAGCTGGAATAACTCAGCAGGACAGGCAGCATCTCTGGAGAGAAAGAATCGGTGATGTTTCGTGTCAAGACCTTCAGACTGAAGAGGTTGAAAACCAGCCATAAAACACGAAGACTGGAGACGTGTGTTATCCAACTAAGGGTAGAAATCAGAATCATGTGTTCATCTTTATTGGCGTGACATCATAATAAATATATTACAGAAAAAATAATTTAATGGGGTGACACAGTGGCGCAGTGGTAGAATTGCTGCCTTGCAGCACCACAGACCCAGATTTGATCCTGACTACGGGTGCTGTCTGTACAGTATTTATACATTCTCCTTATGACCACATGGTTTTCTCTAGATATTCCGGTTTCTCCCACATCCGAAAGAAGTGCAGATTCTTAGTTTAATTGGCTTCTGTTAATTGTCCCTGGCGTGTAGGATACAACTGGTGTATGGTAGATTGCTGGTTGGTGTGGACTTGGTGGGCCGAAGGGCCTGTTTCCATATATATGTTTTACATATATATCTTAATTTCATTGAACCATATACGGTTGAATATGTGTCATTATTTTTGTCTTGTTTCTATAAAGGGTAAGGTTGATTGATGTATTTGTGCAGAACAGTGATGGAAGTCTGACTCCTCTTGCTATGTTTCTCTGTTTTTGTTTCCCTATATATATGCATAACAGCATGATCAATTATAATCTGATTTTCATACATGAATATACTAAGGTCATTCATGTGCTGCACCTGTTGATCAGAGCCTGGCTCTACTGTGGAATGTAATTAGGAATATAATTTAGCCTAACCTTATTCATACTTAATCCAAATCAAAGCATAAATGTTGCATTCAAGTGTAAGTTAAAAGACTCGCTACAGTATGCACCAGATTGCACAATTTCAAGCTGAAAAATGCAAAAGCTCCCTACCGTGGGAGGGGGGCACCCCCTTCCCATACTCTTCCCCCTCCTCCCCTCGGTCGCTACACTCCCTAGCAATTTCTCACTCAATTCTCACCCAATGTTGGCAGCCCTGCCTGAAAACCGCATTGCAACAAATTCTATTGGAACTTTCAGAATGGAATTATCATCAAACAGGTCCCAGTACATAGCATCGAGTTATAGATTCAACCCTTGCCCTGGCCTGAGTTAACTAAACTTAACTGATGCTCCTGGATTTCCAGAACTACATAGGCCAAGCAAATCAAAAGAGTTCTGCGTTCCTGCGTCTGACTTGCCTGCTGACACTTCACTGGATCTGACATCAGATGAGGACAGCATGGACTTGATTGCTGTGTCCGCTATAGCTGCGATGCCTCTAGGCAATCATCATCTGGCTCACACATGAAGATTAACTTATTTAGATGCAGCACCGAATCAGCATGAAATGTGTAGGAAGGAACTGCAGATTCAGGTTTAAACCAAAGATAGACAAAAAAAACCTGGAGTAACTCAGCAGGTCAGGCAGCATTTCTGGAGACGTTTAGGATCGAGACAGTCTGAATAGGTGACAGTCACCTATTCCTTCTCTCCAGAGATGCTGTCTGACACGCTGAGTTATTCCAGCTTTTTGTGACAGTCCTCAGCATGAAATAGCGGGAGGGAGAGGGAGGTACGGAGAACGGCGCTGCTGAAAGCCTAGTAAACTCATAATATTTAACACTCTCGTCTGAAAAGCGTGGCACACTTCATTTCTGCGGCTAAATGGGACCCAGTCTGCCTCGCACCATCAACCCAACATGGAAGCCTTTCTTTCTAGTGGCGGCTTCCTGAGCATTAAGTCTCCTCAGACTCTCCCGACGCTGTTCACTTTCTATCGCTGGAGTGAGTCACTGCCTTTGAATTCATATTTATCTTCCAGCATTTTTCTCTCCCTGCAAAGAACCCTCCCAGACTTCTCTAAGTCAGTGGAAATTTCCGCTAATCAGCTCCTGATGTTTCGCTTTCCACTGGGCTACCTGTGGGAATGCAGTTGACTTTGATTAAGTACGTTTGCCAGAGGTGATAGCCTTTGAATTCCTTTGTTAATGTTCTCTTGTGGATTTTCTCACCCCCTTTTTATCTGGACACTTATTCCATCAGGTGCCCACGGGGATGAGCTCTGCAGCTTACGTGGGCCATCGATGTGGCTGTACACAACACCAATATTCAAAGATAAACTAGTCGGGCCATGAAACTCAAAGAACGCCTCAGCAAGGAATGAATTCCCCAAGCACCAGGGGGGGGGAGGTTCACTAATGTTCAGCGCAGACACAGCAGGATCGAAAATCTCATTCCACGGGTCTGGATATGGTCCATGCGACAGAGTTTAATTACCCAGAGCAGAGTCTGTTGTGTACCAATTAAAAGCCAGCTGTTCCATTGGAACCCTGGGTCTTTCCTACCAGAGGAAATACTCACAGGTGATGATGGTAACAGGAAACCATGTTCTTCCTGCTCGGCCCAATTCCCTCATTGCTCGGTGGCCCTAACAACGCGCTTTCATATTGCAGCTCCAGCCAGCGCTCACACAACTCAAAGCAATGCTTCAACATTCGAGCAAACACTATTCCTATTGTTGGTCATTCAGGAAAACCTTTTAACCCTGGGTGGACACACTCACTGACTTTGTCCCAAGACGGCACTGTACAGACATTTGTTTCTATAAAGTTTCTATAAAGTATAAATTCTATAAGTGAAAGTATTCATTAAATTCCCTGCCTATTTGGTGCACCACACTCTGTATTAAATATTAAATATTAAGGTTCCTATTTCAATTATTATTACCTTGGATTTCAAACTGCCGGATTCCTCAACTTCTCCAGTCTTTTTTTTCATTTTGCTGAATTGTTTCCTTTCTCTCCTGTTTCACTCTCCCTGGCCCAGCTCCATTTTGGCCCCACTCCTTCTATTTAGCCTCCTTCCTACTTTCACTTCCCTTCTCTTCATTTTCTCCCTTCAATGTTGTCTCTGCAGCCTCCCACCAGCTTAACATTCGCGCAGACTCCTTCCTTTCCTACCCACAAGTGCGATGCTCCTGATTGTCCCATCTTTCCTGATGCTATCCGTGTCTGTTCGAAGAAAGGCTATAATTTGGGCATTGGACGTAATCAATATTTTTTGCTGGCGTCCCAGCATAACACATTCATGCACCTTTCCTAATATAGAAGAACTTCTTTGGTTGGGAACATTGGCAACATCCAGTCACACTTTAGTTTAGTTTAGTTTAGTTAAGAGATAGAGCAAAAAAATAGGCCCTTCGTCGCACCGAGTTGCACCGACCAGCGATCCCCGCACATTAACACTACCCTACACACAGTAAGGACAACTTATACACATACACCAAGTCAATTAACCTACATGCACCAAGCAAAGCCTACGTCTTTGGAGTGTGATAGGAAACCGGAGATCTCGAGGAAAACCAACGCAGTCACGGGGAGAATGTACAAACTCTGTACAGACAGCACCTGGAGTCGATATCGAACCCGGGTCTTCGGCGCTGCAAGCGCTGTAAGGCAGCAACTCTGCTGCTGCGCCACCGTGCCGCCCTAGTTTGTAGACACAACTCAACAGTTCCATATTTTCTATATTTCCATATTTTAAAGACGGAGGTCATTTCAACTCATTGAATCTACGCTGGCTCACAGGGAGATCCCATTCATGAGAATACAACACAATAGAAGCAGGAGAAGGCCATTCGGTCCATCAAGCCTGCCCCACCATTCAACATTTTTACAAGTTTTACATGTTTAAATTATGCCATTGAGTCATAAAGTCATAGAACACGAAAACATGCCATTTGGCCCAATATGTCAACAAAGATGACCCATTTAAGCTAGTCCCGTTTGCCCAAGTTCGGCCATTATCAGAACGGCAGGCAGTGACTAGTGGGGTGCCGCAAGGCTCGGTGCTGGGACCGCAGTTATTTACAATGTACAGTAATGATTTCGATGAAGGGATTCAAAGTAACATCAGCAAATTTGCAGATGCCACAAAGCTGGATGGCAGTGTGAACTGTGAAGAGGATGCTATGAGGATGCAGGGTGACTTGGACAGGTTGGGGGAGTGGGCAGATGCAGGCCAGATGCAGTATAATGTGGATAAATGTGAGGTTATCCACTTTGGTGGCAAGAACGGGAAGGCAGATTACTATCTGAATGGTGTCAGTTTAGGAAAAGGGGAAGTACAACGAGACCTGGGTGTGCTTGTACATCAGTCACTGAAGATAAGCATGCAGGTACAGCACGCAGTGAAGAAAGCTAATGGCATGTTAGCCTTCATAACAAGAGCAGTTGAGTATAGGAGCAAAGTGGTCCTTCTGCAGTTGTACAGGGCCCTGGTGTGACCACAGCTGAAGTATTGTGTGGAGTTTTGGTCTCCTAATTTGAGGAAGGAGACTATTGCTATTGAGGCAGTGCAGGTTCACAAGGTTAATTCCCGGGATGGACGGACTGTCATATGATGAAAGAACGGAGCGACTGGGCTTGTATTCACTGGAATTTAGAAGGATGAGAGGGTACCTTATAGAAACATACAAAATTATGCAGGAAATATGTTCCCGATGTTGGAGGAGTCCAGAACCAGGGGCCACAGCTTAAAAATAAGGTGTCGGCCATTTAGAACTGAGATAAGGAAAAACATTTTCACACAGAGAGTTGTGAATTTGTGGAATTCTCTGCCTCAGAAGGCAGTGGAGGCCAATTCACCGGATGCATTCAAAAGAGAGTTAGATAGAGCTCTTAGGGCTAGCGGAATCAAGGGATATGGGGAGAAGGTAGGAACGGGATACTGACTGTGGATGATCAGCCATGATCACAATGAATGGCGGTGCTGGCTCGAAGGGCTGAATGCCCTGCTCCTGCACCTATTGTCTATGTATCCTTCTAAACCTTTCCTACTCATGTATCTGTCTAAGAGCCTTTTAAGTGCTGTTATAGTACTGGTCTCAACTGCCTCCCCTGGCAGCTCAATTCCATATTCCCACCACCTTCTGAGTGAAAACGTTGCCTCTCAGGTTCCTATTAAATCTTGCCCTTCTCACCTTAGATCTATGTCGCCTTGTTCTTGATTCCCCAACCATAGGTAAAAGACATACATTCATGCTATCTGTTCATCCTCCACTGCTCCAAGGAATAAAGGCCACCCCTTATTCTTCTAAACTTCAAGGAATGTGGACCTAAGCTATCTAGCCACTCTTCATAGGACAATCATTTTATCCCAGGGATCAGCCTGGTGAATCTCCTTTCGACTACCTCCATATATGACTGCCTGAAGAAGGGTCTCAACCCAAAACGTCACCCATTCCTTCTCTCCAGAGATGTTGCCTGTCCCGTTGAGTTACTTCAGCTTTTTGTGTCTATAAACTGTATTCTTTTCTTGGTAAGGGGACAAGGACAGTGCATGGTAATCCTTACATTGCCTGTCCTACGTCCTGTACAACTGTAAACAAACCTCTATGTTCTTGACCTCCAACATCGTTGCATTAAAGGCCAACATGCTGACAATTCACTATTCTCCATTACATTTCTCTCTATCCCCTTCCCAGATTCTACCACTCACTGACTCACTGAGGATAGTTTACACTGATCTACCAACAACCCACTAGTCCGAGGTGTTGGAGGAAACCAGTGCATCTGAAAGAAACCAACATGGTCACAAGGTAAACGCCACACAGATAGCAACTGTAGTCAGCACAGAACCTGGGTCACCAGAGGCATGAGGGCAGCTGCAACACCCACTGCGCCACTGTGCCAAGTTGATGTTTTAGACCTCTGCTTTGGATACCATCAGCTTCTAAACAATCAACAATGGCAATTTAAAGAAGAATTGGCCGTTTCTTTGAATTTTTAATTTTTTTCTCGGTTTTCTTCTCTAAAGGGCCTGTCCCACTGTACGAGGTCATTCAAGAGTTCTCCCGAGTTTTCCCCTGATTCGAACTCGGAGAATGCCCGTAGCGGGTCCGTAGGGGTTCGTGGATGTCTCGTAGCGGCTCGTACGAGTAAAAAGTAACCATTTGTTTCATCACGAGTATTTTTTTTACTCGTGGACATTTTTCACAGTGTTGAAAAAAACGCCACGAATTTACCGGATTTCCCGAGTACCTACCGTTACTCGTACGAGCCGTTACGGGACATTCACGAACTCCTACGGACCCGCTACGGACATTCTCCGAGTTCGAATCAGGGGAAAACTCGGGAGAACTCTTGATTTACCTCGTACAGTGGGACAGGCCCTTAAGTTTTCTAATTGTGTAGCGTTCTCTATAATAATCAGAATAACAATTTCAACTAGATCATCAGATATAATCAACAATTCATGCAGGTTGCCTTAACACATGGTCCTTGGGAATGAAGACTGAAGAAGGATCTTAACCTTTCTTGAAATTAAAGAAGGACAAAATGGGTTTTAATATATGAATCCCTGACTTTTCCCTCCTCAGATGCTGCAGGGCCTGCTGCGTTCCTCCAGCACTTTATTCTAAACTCATTTTTAATGCTGTTTTTAAGATAGAAGTTTAAAAGAGTAGAAACAAGGAACTGCAGATGCTGATTTATGAAAAAAAAGTCACAAAGTGCTGGAGTAACTCAGTGGATCAGCCATATCTCTGGAGAATGTGTAAGAAGGAACTGCAGAGGTTGGTTTCTACTGAAGATAGACACAAAATGCTAGAGTAACTCAGCGGGTCAGACAGCATCTCTGGGGAAAAGGTGATGGTATATGTGACGTTTCGGGTCTGAACCCAGTCCGAAGAAGGGTTCCGACCTGAAACGTCATCTATTCCTTTTCTCCAGAGAATCTGCCTGACCCGCTGAGTTACTCCAGCATTTTGGATACATCTCTGGAGAAAATAGAACACAGTTAGAGTCTGTAGAGGGGTCCCGACCCGAAACGTCACCTACCCACGTTCTCCAGAGATGCTGCCTGACCTGCTGTTACTCCAGCACTTTGTGACTCATTGAGGTTAATTGGGCAGATTGGTTGGTTGGTTGCACGCTAGTTTTTAGTACCAGGAGTCTGTGGTACTTCACATCCTGCCCGCAACACTGTTTAGGTCATTACTAGTGAGGCTGGAGGTATTATTCACTGCTGTCAGCGTGAGCACTTGGCCTCCTCTCACAGTAGGAGATTGAAACAGACGGAGAATTGCCCAGAACCACAAACGCAACATGAGACCTCTCTGTTCCCTCGCAGATGGGAGTTGCTTTCTGAGGAAGTTTCAGTCTGAAAATCTTCATGTGAAAGCCCAGAATGTAATCAAAATTGCTAATTTCTTAATTCCAATCTTCAGCAAGTGTGACAAAGGATGCTGGAGTAATTCAGCGGGATAGGCAGCATCTCCAGGGAGAAGAAATGGCTGACGTTTCGAGTCGAGACACTTCTTCAGAATTTTTGAGTTTGATATCAATAGACAATAGACAATAGATGCAGGAGTAGGCCATTCGGCCCTTTGAGCCAGCACCGCCATTCACCGTTATCATGCTTGAACATCCACAATCGGCACCCCATTCCTGCCTTCTCATCATATCCCCTGACTCGGCTATCTTTAAGAGAGATCTAAAGGGCCTGTCCCACAAGCATGCGACTGCATGCGGTAAGCGCAACCAAACCGGAAGCGGAGGTCGAATGATCCCCGTACAAGGCCTGCCCCACCAACATGCGACTGCATGCGGCGAGCACGACCAAACCGGAAGCGGGGCCGCGCGGAGGTCGAGTGATCCCGTACGAGTTGACGAGAAGTTTGAGCGAAGTCCGCGGGAAATTCGCGCTAAGCGTACGCCGTCAAGACACTGCGTACGGCGTCGAGACGGTGCGTACGGCATCAAGACGGTGCGTACGCTCATCGAGGCGGTGCGTACGGCCTCAATCCGGCTGTGGGCCGGCAGGTCGTTGCCGCGCGGAATTTTTGAACAGGGTCAGTTTTTCGGAGCCCCGCGCGATGTTGGGACCAGCTCCGCACAACTCCATACGGCTCCGGCGATCGAAGTGGGACCAGCCCCGCGAGGCCGTATGGCTCAAGCGACCACGTTAAGTCGCATGCTCGTGGGACAGGCCCCTAATTCTCTCTTGAAAGCATCCAGAAAATTGGCCTCCACTGCCTTCTGAGGCAGAGAATTCCACAGATTCACAACTCTCTGGGTGAAAATGTTTTTCCTCATCTCCGTTCTAAATGGCCTTATTCTTATTCTTAAACTGTGGCCCCTGGTTCTGGACTATCCCAACATCAGGACCATGTTTCCTGCCTTATATGTTTCAATACGATACCCTCTCATCCTTCTAAATTCCAGAGTATACAAGCCCAGTTGCTCCATTCGATCAACACGTGACAGTCCCTTCATCCTGGGCATTAACCTGATGAACCTGCGCTGCATTCCCTCAATAGCAAGAATGTCCTTCCTCAAATTTAGAGACCAAAACTGCACACAATACTCCAGATGTGGTCTCACTATGGCCCTGTACAACTGCAGAAGGACCTCTTTGCTCCTATACTCAACTCCTCTTGTTGTGAAGGCCAACATACCATTAGTTTTCTTCACTGCCTGCTGTATCTTCATGTTTACTTTTAGTGAGTGATGAACAAGGACCCTCAAATCTCATTGTACTTCCCCTTTTCCCAACTTGACACCATTCAGATAATAATATGCCTTCCTGTTTTTCCACCAAAGTGGATAACCTCACATTTATTCACATTAAACTTCATCTGCCATGCTTCTGCCCACTTACCCAACCTGTTCAAGTCACCCCGCATCATCATAGCATCCTCCTCACAGTTCACACTGCCACCCAGCTTTGTGTCATCTGCAGATTTGCTAATTTTACTTTGAATCCCTTCATCTGAATCATTGATGTATATTGTAAATAGCTGCGGTCCCAGCACCGAGCCTTGCGGTACGCCACTAGTCACTGCATAATTCTGGAAGGGACATGTTAATCTCTACTCTTTGTTTCCTGTTTGCCAACCAATTTTCTATTCATGTCAATACCCTACCCCAATACCATGTTCTCTCATTTTGCACTAATCTCCCATATGGGACCTTATCAAATGCTTTCTGAAAGTCCAGGCACACTACATCCGCTGGCTCTCCCTTGTCCATTTTCACAGTTACATCCTCAAAAAATTCCGGAAGATTAGTCAAGCATGATTTCCCCTTCGTAAATCCATGCTGACTCGGACCGATCCTGTTACTGCTATCCAAATGTGCCGCTATTTCATCTTTTATAATTGACTCCAGAATTCAGGGAGTTCAGGTAGGTTATTGCGGACTGTGCGGAGGTGTTCGGCGAAACGATCGCCCAACCGCCGCTTAGTCTCCCCGATGTAAATCAGCTGACATCTAGAGCAGCGGATGCAGTAGATGAGGTTAGAGGAGATTCACCTCCGCCACCATAGATGAGGCTCGCACCAGGGTCTCATCCATACCCTGCAACACTGCTCTTTCTCCCCATCCCCGCACTCGCAACAAGGGCAGAGTCCCCCTGGTCCTCACCTTTCACCCCACCAGCCGGCAAATACAACACATAATCCTCCGTCATTTCCACCACCTCCAACGTGACCCCACCACTCGCCACATCTTCCCATCTCCCCCCATGTCTGCCTTCCGCAAAGACCGCTCCCTCCGCAACTCCCTTGTCAATTCTTCCCTTCCCTCCCGTACCACCCCCTCCCCAGGCACTTTCCGTTGCAACCGCATGAAATGCAACACTTGTCCCTTCACCTCCCCCCTCGACTCCATTCAAGGTCCCTAGCAGTCGTTCCAGGTGCGACAATGGTTCACCTGTATCTCCTCCAACCTCATCTACTGCATCCGCTGCTCTAGATGTCAGCTGATTTACATCGGGGAGACTAAGCGGCGGTTGGGCGATCGTTTCGCCGAGCACCTCTGCTCAGTCTGCAATAACCTACCTGAACTCCCGGTGGCTCAGCACTTCAACTCCCCCTCCCATTCCCAATCCGACCTCTCTGTCCTGGGTCTCCTCCATTGCCAGAGTGAGCAACACCGGAAATTGGAGGAACAGCACCTCATATTCCGCCTGGGCAGCTTGCATCCTGATGGCATGAATGTTGAATTCTCCCAATTTTGCTAGCCCTTGCTGTCTCCTCCCCTTCCTTAACCCTCGAGCTGTCTCCTCCCATCCCCCCGCCCTCGGGCTCCTCCTCCTCCCCTTTTTCCTTCCTTCTCCCCTCCCACCCCCCATCAGTCTGAAGAAGGGTTTCGGCCCGAAACGTCGCCTATTTTCTTCGCTCCATAGATGCTGCTGCACCCGCTGAGTTTCTCCAGCAATTTTGTGTACCTTCGATCTTCCAGCATCTGCAGTTCCTTCTTGAACACTGATGTCAGGCAAACTGGTCTATAATTCCGTTTTCTCTCTCCCGTCTTTCTTCAAATGTGCGATAACTTTAGCTACTCTCCAATCCACAGGAACTGATCCTGAATCTATAGAACATTGGAAAATGATCACCAATGCATCCACAATTTCTAGACCCACTTCCTAAGTACCCTGGGATGCAGACCACCAGGCCCTGGGGATTTATCAGCCTTCACTCCCATCAGTCTACCCAACACCATTTCTTGCCCAATGTGAATTTCCTTCAACCTAGACCCTCTGGCCACGAGTATATCAGGGAAATCGTTTGTGTCTTCTTTAGTAAAGATGGATCCAAAGTACGTCATCTGCCATTTCCTTGTTCCCCATAATAAATTCACCTGTTTCAGTCTTCAAGGGTCCAACCTTGGTATTAACTATTTTTTTCCTCTTCACATACCTAAAGAAGCTTTTACTATTCTCCTTTATGTTCTTGACTAGCTTTCCTTCGTACCCCATCTTTTCTCCCCTTATTGCCTTTTAAGTTATCCCCTGTTGCTCTTTAAATGTTTCCCAATCCTCTTGCTTCCCGCTCATCTTTGCTATGTTATACTTCTTCTCTTTTATTTTTATATTGTCCTTGACTTCCCTTGTCAGCCACGGTCGCCCCTTACTCCCCTTGGAATCTTTTTTCCTCTTTGGAATAAACTGATCCTGCACCTTCTGTATTATTCCCAGAAATACCTGCCATTGTTGTTCCACTGTCATCCCTGCTAGGGTATATTTTCAGTCAACTTTAGTCAGCTCCTCCCTCATGGCTCCATAGTCCCCTTTGTTCCACTGTAATACTGACACTTCCGATTTTCCCTTCTCCCTCTCAAATTTCAGATTAAAACTTATCATATTATGAGATTATTAACTTACTTTTGATGAAATTCAGCGAGCAAACGCGATAATTCCCGATATTTTGGATCTTTAAATCACCACGGCAAATGTTTGCTGTTCACTTCCGCTGTTTTCTACCTTCAGTTCCATCTTGTAATTACCTTACTTTCTATCTTTTTTTTGCCTGCAAATTTAGGTCGCTGTGCTTCACGGTCACCCCGACTAGCACAGAAAATTTCAGCTCCAAATATCGGGTGTTTTCATGTTTTTAAACGGGTGGGAAATGTGTGTTTCCCCATTCACTAACATGTACCAAACTTTTAATGTCCTCCAGTTAAAATTTTCGGTCAGTGAGGGGGGAAATACGCTCATTTGACCTTTGGTGAAATCACCCTATAACAACCTTTGGCGACATGCCAATTTTAACTCTTGATTCATCTTGCACACTATGTGCAGGTTACTCGGAGGGAGCCCGTAGATAACTCCCATTAGGGACCTAAATTTTCAGGCAAAACAAAAGATAGAAAGTAAGGTAATTACAAGAGGGAACTGAAGGTAGAAAACAGCGGAAGTGAACAGCAAACATTTGCCGTGGTGATTTAAAGATCCCAAAATATCGTGAATTATCGCGTTTGCTCGCTGAATTTCATCAAAAGTAAGTTAATAATTCCTTACTTTTGATGAAATTCAGCGAGCAAACGCGATAATTCCCGATATTTTGGACCTGTAAATCACCATGGCAAATGTTTGCTGTTCAATTCCGCTGTTTTCTACCTTCAGTTCCCTCTTGTAATTACCTTACTTTCTATCTTTTTTTTTGCCTGAAAATTTAGGTCGCTGTGCTTCACGGTCACCCCGACTAGCACAGAAAATTTCAGCTCCAAAACCGGCCGTTTTCGATGTTTTTAACGGGTGGGAAAGTGCGTGTTTCCCCATTCACTAACATGTACCAAACTGAGATATGTCCTCCAGTTAAAATTTTCGGTCACGTGAGGGGGGAGATCTACGCTCATTTGACATTTGGTGAAATCACCCTATAACAACCTTTGCGACATGCCAATTTTAACTCTTGATTCATCTTGCACACTATGTCCAGGTTACTGTTTGGGAGCCTGTAGATAACTCCCATTAGGGTCTTTAACCCTTACAATTCCTCTGTTCTATCCATACTGACTCTACACCTCCTGATTCTATGTCACTCCTCGCAAGGGGTGACTCCCCTCACCTTTCACATCGATTCCTATTTCACTTGACCGCACTCTCCGATTCCTTCCTGAACTTTCTGCCCCCTTAACTCTGGTGTCTTTCTTAACTTTTCTTATACTCTCTTTCCCTTGAACTCCATCCTTATATCTCCAGTTTGTCTCCTCACCCCCACTATTTAGTTTAAACCCACCCATGTAGCAGTGGCAAACCTGCCTGCCAGAAGGCTGGTTTCCCGCCTGTTAAGGTGCCACACGTCCTTTTTGTACAATTCATCCTTCCCCCAAAACAGATGGTGCTCTAAGAATCTAAATCCCTGCTTTCCGCACCAACTCCTCAGCCGCACATTCAGATCCGCTATCTCCCTGTTCCTGCCCTCACCAGCACGAGGAACTGGAAGCAAACTGGAGATAACCACTCTGGAGGTCCTGCTTTTCAGCCTTCTTCCAGTCACGCTCCAGAATGTCTTTCCTTTTCTTCCCAACGTCATTTGTGCCGACACGCATTATCACAGGTACCATCGCAACGTTTAAGAAACATTTGACAGGAACATGGATAGGACAGGTTTAGAGGCATAAGGGCCAAACGCAGGCAGGTGGGACTAGTGTAAGTGGGGCACGTTGGTTGGCATGGACAAGTTGGGCCAAAGGGCCCGTTTCCATGCTTTAAGACTCTACGACTCTACTTGTCGAGAATAAAGCCTTAGTGAAAATTTTGAGATACCAGCACCAAATCATTTGCAAGAATCTTGAAATCCTTTGTGGGCAGAATGCAATGTAGCTTATTGTCAAACAGTACATTGTTAAAATGTACCAATCTAAAGCAGAATCCCCAAAACACTCTAAGTGTCATTGAATGTCAATAAAAAATACTGATAGTGATATTCTTGAGGATTCTCCCAATCAACCATAAAAGAAAGTAGGAAGAGTAGCAATGCCCAAGGCAAGTCAATTGAGTAGGATGTCTACCAAGTTTTAAACATGTTTTACCATGGGTATGTATGGACCAGGAATAGACTCAAAAATCCATAGCTTTGGAACTATAATATATGAACCCCTAACATTAATATATGAACCCCTAACTTCAATAACTTTTTAGATGAGTAGTAAGACATAGAATCATGGAGTGATACAGTGTGGAAACAGGCCCTTCGGCCCAACTCGCCCACACCAACCAACATGTCCCAGCTCCACTAGTCCCACCTGCATGCGCTTGGTCCATATCCCTCCAAACCTGTCCTATCCATGTACCTGTGTAATTGTTTCTGAAACAATGGGATAGTCCCAGCCTCAACTACCTCCTCTGGCAGCTTGTCCCATACACCCACCAGCCTTTGTATAAAAAAGTTACCCCTCGGATTCCTATTAAATATTTTCCTCTTCACCTTGAACCTATGTCCTCAGGTCCTCAATTCCCCTACACTGGGCAAGAGACTCTGTGCATCTACCCGATCGATTTATCTCATTATTTTGTACACTTATATAAGACCCCACCCCCTCGTCCTCCTAACTCCAGCCTATTCAACCTCTCCCTTTAGCTCACACCCTCTAGTCCTGGCAACATCCTGGTAAATCTTTTCTGAACCCTTTCAAGCTTGACAATATCTTTCCTATAACATGATGCCCAGAACTGAACACAATATTCTAAATGTGGTCTCACAAACATTTTATACAACTGCAACATCACTTCTCAACCTCGATACTCAATACTCTGACTGACGAAGGCCAAAGTGCCAAAAGCTTTTTGACCAACATATCTACCTGCGACTCGACCTTCAAGGCTACCATTTACTGTGTAGGCCCTGCCCTTGTTTGACGTCCCAAAATGCAACACCTCATACTTTTCTGTATTAAATTCCATCAACCATTCCTCCACCCACCTGGCCAATCCATCCAGATCCTGCTGCAATCGATCACAACCATCTTCACTATCTGCAAAACCATTAACTTTTGTATCATCAGCAAACTTGCTAATCTTGCCCTGTATGTTCTCATCCAAATCTTTGATGTAGATGACAAACAGTAACAGGCCCAGCACCGAACCCTGAGGCACACCACTAGTCACAGGCCTCCAGTGTCAGAAGTAACCTTCCACCATCACCCTCTGTTTCCTTCCATGAAGCCAATTTGCTATCCATTCAGCTATCTCTCCTTGGATCCCATGCGATCTAACCTTCCAGAGCAGCCTACCATGCGGAACCTTGCTGAACGCCTTACTGAAGTCCATGTACACAACATCTACAGCTCTGCTCTCATCAACCTTTTGGTCATGTCTTCAAAAAAATCAACCAGATTTGTGAGACATGACCTCCCATGTACAAAACCATGCTGACTATCCCTAATCAGCCCTTGCCCATCCAAATGCCTGTATAACCTATCCCTCAGGATACTCTCCAGTAACTTACCAACTAAAGATGTGAATCTCACCGGACTATAGTTCCCAGCATTTTCCCTGCAGCCCTTCTTGAAGATTTGCCACCCTCCAGTCTTCCGGTATCTCTCCTGTAATTAAGGACGACTCGTAAATTTCAACCAGGGCTCCAGCAATTTCCCTGTATTGTCCTCTGATATATCTGATCAGGCCCTGCAGATTTGTCTTCCTAAAACACAACTACCTTCTGTACTTCTTCGATAGTAACCCTTACTGCTCTCAAGACACTTCAAGTGCCTGCTCCAATTTCCTCCATCCTACTGTCTTTCTCCTTGGTAAATACAATTACACCCCATCTAAACCCTTCACGCTATGATTTTCCCAGTCTATAATTGGGAAAGTTAAAATCCCCCACTACAACAACCTTATTTGACCTGCAGCTGTCTACAATCTCCTGGCACGTTTGTTCTTCTAATTCCCGTTGACTATTCGGGGGTCTGTAGTACACCCCCAACAAGGTGATCATCACTTTCTTGTTCCTCAGCTCCACCCATATAGCCTCACTAGATGAACCATCCGTAATGTCACCTCTGAACCCTGCCGTGACATCCTCCTTAACCAGCAATGCAATTCCCCCTCCTCTATTTCCCTCACCCCTGTCTCTCCTGAAGCTCCTGTACCCCGGAACATTGAACTGCCAGCCCTGCCCCTCCCTTAACCAGGTTTCAGTCATGGCTACAATGTCCCAGTCGATGTACCTATCCATGCCCTAAGCTCATCTGCCTTACTCATCAGACCCCTTGTATTAAAATACGTGAAGTTTTAACCAATCCTCCTTCCTCGCTCTCTGCCTTTCACTTGCCTATTCTGCCCACTAACCTTTCCCACACCACCCTCCATACCAACTTCTAGCCTCTCACGTGCCTCTGTCCTGCACGAGATCCTATGTTAATTTGTAATGTGCATGCACTTAGCTTTAGTTTAGTTTAGAGATACAGCATGGAAACAGGCCCTTCGGCCCACCGATTCCGCACCGACTAGCAATCCCCGCACACTAACACTAACACTAATACTCACGAGGGGCAATTTTACATTTACACCTTTTACACCAATTAACCTTTGGAGGTTGAAGTCAATTAACCTTGTCGTTGGAGTGTTGCAGGAAACTGGAGCACCCAGAGAAAACCCACACGGTTCAGCCCAAACATTATGGGCTGAAGGATCTGTTCCTGTGCTTTATTGTTCCTTGTTCTGTCTATTTTTGCACTCACTTTTCATTCACAATTCCAATTATTGGGCGGCACGGTGGCGCAGCGGTAGAGTTACAGGGCTAGAGACTCGGGTTCAATCCTGACTACGGGTGCTGCCTATACGGGGTTTGTACGTTCTCCCTGTTACCGGGTGAGTTTTCTCAGGGTGCTCTGCTTTCCTCACAAACTCCAAAGACGTACAAGTTTGTAGGTTAATTCGGCTTTGGTAAAAAAATGTGTTTAGGATAGTGTTAGTGCACGGGATGATCGCTGGTCGGCGCGGACTCGATGGGCCGAAGGGCCTGTTTCCATGCTGTTTTTCTAAAGTCTAAAGTCACAATAACCCTCTTAAAGCCACGTTGAGACATTACTCCTGACAGGGAGTTTTCAACCGATTGAAAATGTGGCCCTCTGCAAACAGTTTTATGGGTAGCATCCTGTTTCTTGCGTGCTGGTGCAGTTTAAGACTTTTCTTTCTCTTTTCCTGCTCTTGATGGGTCCAGTTACAAGTCTTGGCCTGTTACCAGTGCTAAATCTGCACATTTCAAGCCAAGACCAATGTAACCGAACATACTGAGCCATATGGTTGGTAACAGAGCTCTCCTCTGGGATGGGAAAGATGTATTTCAGTTGTTTAGATTTTTCCATAGGGTCGATCGCAGACCTTAAGAACACCTTCCAAGTTCTCCCCGCATGTTGTGTGCTTCACGAGCGGTCTGGGATTTTCACAGATCATTTAGAGAGTAAGACTAACAAGAATTAGTTTACAGGAAGAGCAGTACAACAGCAATGTAGCAGACAAGTTGTTTGATCGTGTGAGAAAGACCTCTTCATTTTCAGTGAAAGAAAACAACTAGGTTTTTTCCCCCCCTGCCTTTGTCCTTGGAAGAGGAGCCAGGTTGATCTCTTCCGGGACCGTTCAGTTTTCAGATTTTATGGTGTGTGTGCAACTTTTTGGCTCCAGCTGATTTGCTTCTCCAAAACCACTGTGTTTTATGGGGCTCAAGATCACTTGGAGACTCGGCCTGTTTTGACAGAAATCCTGCATAAGATTCAGCAGTAATCAGAGGGGGAACCAGGGTGTGGTGCAAAACGCTTCTTTTTCGGGTCCTGTTCACAAACATTGAGGGGATAAGTGGTTAAAACAAAAAAAATCACAGGCTCAGGTGAACCCATACACACTCACACACACACACACACACACACACACACCCAGCCATGTACACGCACTCCATACACGCATACACACACACACACACACACACACGCACACACACACACACACATACACATATGCTCACGCATTGACACACACACCCAGCCATGTACACACACACACCACACACGCACTCACATATACACACGCATACACGCTCACACACACACGCTCACACACACACACACACTCACACACACATGCACACATGCTCACACATGCACACATGCTCACACACACGCATGCACGTTCACACACACACACGCTCACACACACACATTCAGATACACACACACATGGACACACGTATACAGCACACACATGGACACACGTATACAGTACCCAACCATGAGCACACACATGCACACACACTCACATCCACACACATACACATGCACACACAGAAAACACACACGCATACACACCCACACACCAACACACATACACCCACATATACACATACATATGCAAAGACACACATGCACGCACAGATGCAGATACACATAAACACATGCACACACATATACATACACAAACATGCATAGACATACACACATGCATACACACATACATACACACAAATGCATACACATGTACACACACGCACATGCATGCACAAATGCATAAACATGCATAGACACACACATACATCCATACACACATATACACAAGCATACATGCATACACACAAGCAGGCACACATGGAGAACATTCATGTATAATATACATAGACATGTGCATACGTATACAATATATCCACAAAACAAATGTACAGATAATCTGTCTCACACAAACATACACATGCATGCACACACACTGCTGTTCCTTATTTCTATCGATACTTGTATGTCAACTTTAGGTTCACAACAATATGACCCAGCCGCACAAAGGTATAATGTGTAGGAAGGAACTACAGATGCTGGTTTACACCAAAGATAGACACAAAATGCTGGCGTAACTCAGCGGGTCAGGCAGCATCTATGGAGACAAAGGATGGGTGACGTTTTCCAGGCACTTCCTCAAACTTCAATCTGAGGTGCAGTGTTATATTTTTTGGAAATCTAACATTGGCAGGATCTACACAGTGAATGGTAGGGCTCTGGGGGGTGTTGTAGAGCAGAGGGATCTAGGAGTACAGGTGCATGGTTCCTTGAAGGTGGAGTCGCAGGTAGATGGGGTGGTCAAAAAGGCTTTTGACATATGGGCCTTCATCAGCCAGAGCATTGAGGATCCCAGAAGTTGGGAGGTCATGTTGCAGTTGCATAACATGTTGGTGAGGCCGCACTTAGAATAATGTGTTCAGTTCTGGGCACCATGTTATAGGAAAGATGTTGTCAAGCTGGAAAGGGTGCAGGGAAGATTTATGAGGATGAGACCTCACAAAGGTAGAGTATAAGACTGGAGGTCACAGCCTCAGATTTAAAGGACGTTCTTTTAGGAAGGAGCTGAGGAGGAATTTCTTTAGTCAGAGGGTGGTGAATCTGTGGAATTCTTTGCCACAGCAGGCTGTGAACCAAAGTGAGTGGATATATTTGAGGCAGAGATAGAGAGAATCTTGATTAGTACGGGTGTCAGGGGTTATGGGGAGAAGGCAGGAAGAGATAGCCATGATTGAATGGCGGAGTAGACCTGATGGGCTGAATGGCCTAGTTCTATACCTATCACATGATCTTAGAAAGGCATAGACTGGGTGTAAAGCAAAGAAGTATTGTCATTTCTGATACGACCCAAATCAGAAGGTCTCAGCGTGCAGCCTCTCACTTTATAATTGCCCATCTAATCAAATAGTCTTAGCAGCATCTTATCTAATACACAAGATACGCGGCACGCTGCTGGAGTATCCCAGCAAGACGGGACCAAGCCCTCCAGCATGCCCAGTTGGCCCGGCGCAGACTGAGGACTTGCCCGCCGAGGATGGAGGACCTTCATGTTAGGCCCGGCTCACCCACCATGGACTCCAAACTCGACCCTGAGCCTTATCGTACTTCCGGCACCTGGCTCGTATCATTATGTGTAAGAAAATAGGGCGGAACGGTGTAGCAGTAGACTTGCTGCCTTGCAGCACCAGAGACCCGAGTTCGATCCCGACTACAGTTGCTTGTCTGCACGGAGTTTGTACGTTCTTCCTGTGACCTGCGCGAGGTTTCTCCAGGTGCTACAGTTTCCTCCCACACTCCAAAGACATTCGGGCTTGTAGGTTTCTTGGCTTGGTAAAATTGTAAATTGTCCCAAGTGTGTGTAGGATAGTGTTAGCGTGCGGGGATCGCTGGTCGGCACAGACTCAGTGGGCCGAAAGGCCTGTTTCCATGCTGTATCTCTAAGCTAAACAATAGACAATAGACAATAGACAATGGGTGTAGGAGTAGGCCATTTGGCCCTTCGAGCCAGCACCGCCATTCAATGTAATCATGGCTGATCATCCACAATCAGTACCCCGTTCCTGCCTTCTCCTCATATACCCTGACTCCGCTATTTTTAAGAGCCCTAACTAGCTCTCTCTTGAAAGCATCCAGAGAACCAGCCTCCACCACCCTATGAGGCAGAGAATTCCACAGACTCACCACTCTCTGTGTTTCCTCGTCTCCATTCTAAATGTTATTCTTATTTACTCCTTATTCTTAAACTGTGGCCCCTGGTTCGGGACTCCCCCCATATCGGGAACATGTTCCCTGCCTCTAGCGTGTCCAAGCCCTTAACAATCTTATATGTTTCAATGAGATCCCCTCTCATCCTTCTAAACTCCAGAGTGTACAAGCCCAACTGCTCCATTCTCTCAGCATTATCCCTAATCCCTTGTCCCATTCCCTTATCCCTAATCAACTCCTAAACAAAACTAAACTATAAAATATCATGTGTAGGAAGGAACTGGAGATGTTCGTTTACACCGAAGATAGATACAAAATGCTGGAGTAATGGGCCTGTCCTACTTAGGCGATTTTTTAGGCAGCTACAGGAAGACTAGTTTGTCGCCTCATGTTCGCCGGTGGTCGACGGGAGTATTCTCCTCAGTCGCACAATAAGTCGTAGCGTCTTTCTGGTTGCCGCTAAATTTCCAATAAGCGTAGCTTGAATTCTCCTGACGTAGGTGCTGTCGTAGGTTGTCGCTAGGATGAAGTAGATTGTCGCCGGATTTTCGGCGATCTGCTATGACCATGACAGTCGCCTGCAGTTGCCTAAAAAAATCGCCAAGTGGGACAGGCCCATATCTCAGCAGAATAGGCAGCATCTCTGGAAAAAAGGATCTCGACCTGAAACAACACCCATTCCTTCTTTTCAATAAAGTTTCATTATGTATAAGACAATAAAGTATCATTGAATCATTGAATTGACAAGGAGGTCATTCGGCCCATCAGGTGCATGCAAGCTCCCAGATGAGAATTCCATTCATTCTTTTCCCACCTCTCCCTATTACCCTGTATCCCTGAATGCCTGCCCATCAGCTCCTCTTCAATTATTTTTGCAATGAACTTTATCTCAGGGATAATCTATAGGAACCAGAGATATATAGTTGTGAGATAATGATGGAGCTCCCAGGGAAGACCCACCGGGAGAAACATGTACAACTTCACTCAGCCCGCGTGGACCAACCTGATCTCCCGGTTGCCGGACACTTTAATTCTCCTTCCCATTCCCATACAGATCTTTCTGTCCTAGGTCTCCTCCATTGTCGGAGTGAGGCTAAATGCAAATTGGAGTAACAGCATCTCATATTTCACTTGGGCAGCTTACAGCCCAGTGGTATTAATTTTGATTTCTCTCACTCCAGGTAACCCCAGCATTCCCTCTCACTCTATCCCTCCCCCATCCAAGTCGCACCAGCTTCTCATTTTCACCCTACAAACAGCTAACAATGGCCTGTTTCCTTTATCATCGTTACTTTTTTGCATATCTTTCATTCATTGTTCTTTATCTCTCCACATCATCGTCTCTATCTCTCGTTTCCCTTATCCCTAACCAGTCTGAAGAATTGTAATTGTAATTGTAAATCTTTATTGTCATTTCCTGAGTATTCGCATACTCAGAGGAAACAAAAAAACGTTTCTCAACCAGTGTCCGTTCAGTTTTCGTTACAAAATAAATAGCAATTAAAATTAAAATATAGTCATGAACAATTTAACCCTCTAATCACATTCAATAACATTCAACAGCCGTTCCGACCGGCAGCGGCACAACAGTGGCTTTAAAAGAGCCTGCCGGTCGAACTTACGCCGTACACATACTCCTCCGACACGCACTCTTCACACGCTCCACTCGCTCCAGAAATCCACGAGAAAACCGAACTTCCACTGGGAGAGGTCGCTGCGAGCTCCGGTCGCGCCGCCATCTTGTCCCAAGAAGGGTCTCGATCCAAACAATCACCCATTCCTTCTCTCCAGAGATGCTGCCTGTCCCGCTGAGTTGCTCCAGCATTTTGTGTCTATCTTCGGGAGAAACTTGTAAATTCCACACTGAAGAGGACTGCCACCGGAAGTCGGGATCGAACTACGAACCAAAAAGATATATATTATTTTTCATTCCTCTGTGATTTTTTTTCTGTTGTATTTTGTTTGCAGTAGTTTTCTAGGACATTAGTTCTGAATTTTGGAGAACTCCAGGGCAATCGTGGAAGTTTGGTATCAGAAATAGTGTTGAATAAGTTATTTTTCAACCAGTTAAATAGAATGCTTGATACAGGAACTGCTGATGCTGGTTTACAAAAAGAGATACAAAGTGCTGGAGCAACCCAGCAGGTCAGGCAGCATCTCTGAAGAACATGGATCGGTGACATTTCAGGTCAGGACCCTTCTTAGTGTTGCCACACTGAGTTTAGACTTTGGAGATACAGCTCGGAAACAGGCCCTTTGGCCCATCGGGTTCACGCCGACTAGTGATCACCCCGTACACTAATACTATCCTACACACTAGGGACAATTTACATTTTTTATCAAGGCCAATTAACCGACAAACCTTCAGTTTATTTCAGAGATACAGAGAGAAAACAGGCCCTTCACCTACTGACTCACATTGCAGCGGCCCCTACAGCCTGTCTGTCTTTTTAAATTTTTTTTCTAGTTAAGTGTAGTTGTTAGTGTTTTTTAATACTGTTTTTAACTGTGTATATGTGGGGGGCGGGGAGGGGGAAACTTTTAAAAATCTCTCCCCTGCACGGGAGACCCAACCTTTTTCCTGTCGGGTCTCTGTTGCCGTTGAGCACCGTGGAGCGGCCTCCAACCGGAACGACCTGGGGGCTCCATTCGCGGAGCCTGCGGATTACTCACCATCGTGGGGCTGGCTTCAGAGCGTGGGGAGCGGTGGTGGCTCGCTGCTGCGACCCGACTCCGGAGCTCGGAGGCTCCAGTTGCAGGTCCGATGGACTGTGATATCGGGAGCTCACGGGTCCTGGTGGGAGACCGCTTTTCGGAGCTCCTGCAACACAACTTCTCCAGCCCGTATCGCGGGGTTGGAACGACCCAGAGCGGGGCCCTCCATCGCCCCGGCGCGGCTTTGATGGCCGCGGGACATTCCAGTGCCCGCCGGGGGCTCCAACTTTGCGACTTTTGGGCCTGGAGCGGGGCCGTACATTGCCCTTAAATGGCCATGGGACTTACCATCGCCCGCCTGGGGCTTCGACATCGGGAGAGAAATGGTGCAGGTGAGAGAAAAGACTTTGCCTTCCATCACAGTGAGGAGGAGATTCACTGTGATGGATATTTGTTTAAATTGAATTGTTTGTGTGTCTTGTAGGAATTGTCTCTGTTTGTATGGCTATGGAAACGGAGTTTAATTTGAGCCTCACTGAGGATCAAATGACATGTAATAAAAAATATTGTAATATTGAGTCCATGCTGGTCAGCGATCATCCAGATACTAACATCGTCTAACACATTAGGAACAATATACAATTTTACCGGTCAATTAACCGACAAACATATATGTCTTTGTAGTGTGGGAGGAAACCAGAGCACCCGAAGGGAAACCCCCGTGGTCACAGGAAAAATGTACACATTCTTTACAGACAGCCCTTGGGTCCGGATCGAACCTGGGTCTCTGGCGCTATAAGGCAGCAACTCTACCGCTGTGCCACCATGCCACCCCATTTCTATTACAATCCACAGCCAAAGTTGTTGTGAAGAAATCCCTCTGCCTCATCGATGGCTGATTCCACAGTTGCTGGGAAGACTTGGCAGTAACTCAGCTGATGGGAGTTAGCAGAGGGATTGTCTCAACTCAATGAAACAAGTGTGCTAGTTGGGAACAAAGGTGCTCCGGGACTGGCTGCAAAACTGATCAGCCACGCAAGATTCTTAATGGGTGTGGTATCTGGTTACAGTTTGAGAGAGGAAAGAACAACATTATACAAGTCTACAGGGAACAATAATAGAGACACTGGCACACATTCAGTAAATAAAAAAGGCTGTTGCAAAAGAGAAGTTAAGTTCAATGTTGTTCTTACAAACACCTGCCACTCACATACCAAGTTCTCCATCAAGATTTTGTTCAGGACATTGACACACCAATAGAACATTTTGTTCCTTGGACATATGCCACTTTACATTGCATCACAGACCTGTTCATTCTTACCTGTCAAATATCTATCTATCTTAGTAGTGACATTTTTCATGAGAGTCCGTGAGTTGTACAGCACGGAAACAGGACCTTCAGCCCAACCTGCCCATGGCGACCAAGATGCCCCATCTATGCCAGTCCCACCTGCCCGCATTTGGTCCATGTCCCTCTAATCCTTTCCTCTCCATAATCCGTTGATTATGCCTCAACATTGTTTTGGGAACCGCATTTGCAGTTCCTTGTTATTACTTAGGGATGTCATACTCCCTTCAGTGGCTCCCTGTAAGATTCAGGATAGGTTATAAAGTCCACTTTCTTATCTACAAAGCCCTAAATGGCTTAGGAGCAGCAGCATATTTTACAGAGTCCCTCCTTCCCTATGCCCCCACTCAAGCGCTAAGGTCTCTCAATGTCGCAGCAGTAAGAACATTGGTGAAGCAGACTTTTTCAATGACGCCCCTAGCTGTGGAATACCTGTGAGAGGTGCCCACTCAGTCGACATTTTAAAACAGCAGCTAAAAATAAATCAAACTTTTAACTGATTACTTCTTCTGATGACATTGTAAAAATGACATTTATTCTCTTGTATTAATCTCAGCGTACACTTCAGCAGCTTGTCTGCTCATATAGTATATAGGACTGTCTTTGACCTCAGTGTTTTGGGTTTTTGTCCTTATACACTCTCAATTTTTATTTTTTATTTTATATTTTTATATGAATCCGTGCTTTTTATGTTATTAACTGTTTATGTCCTTACTGTTTTAAATTGTATTTTTGGTTAACCTGTGTTTTTGTGAAAAGCACTTTGGGTTGCATTCAATTGTATGAAAAGTACTGTACAAATAAAGTTATTATTATTATTATTATTATTATTATTATTATTATTATTATTATTATTATTATTATTATTATAGAACTAATTTAAATGGGAGATCAATGGTCGGCATGAACAAGAAGAAGAAGAAGAAGAAGAAGAAGAAGAAGAAGAAGAAGAAGAAGAAGAAGAAGAAGAAGAAGAAGAAGAAGAAGAAGAAGAAGAAGAAGAAGAAGAAGAAGAAGAAGAAGAAGAAGAAGAAGAAGAAGAAGAAGAAGAAGAAGAAGAAGAAGAAGAAGAAGAAGAAGAAGAAGAAGAAGAAGAAGAAGAAGAAGAAGAAGAAGAATAGAAAATAGGTGCAGGAGGAGGCCATTCGGCCCTTCGAGCCAGCGCCGCCATTCATTGCGATCATGGCTGATCGTCCCCAATCAATAACCCATACCTACGTGCCTAAAGTAGAAGAAGAAGAAAAAGAATATGAAAATGATGATGACGATAATGATGATGATGTTTCATGGTATTCCTTAATGATTGAACACATTATATATCCCATTAGTTCAATTATGGGCAGTGCATGGGCATAATCATTCAATGAAATGAAGTAAGTCTAGCGAGTATATGTAAAGCGATACAATTTGGAGATTGTAGAGTTTTAAAGTTTTTAGATAATGGACGTTTCTGACTAATGGAGAAATCTGCTCACAAATGTGAGGTGTACCCCTCACATAATTCGCTGACTGTCTGTATATTTCATTGTTGATTGGACACCAGATGGCCCTCTTTTGGGAGTAAGCACTATGAACGATGTGGTTTGAGGGCAATAGCATGGAATAATATCTCAGAATAGAAGCGTAATATCTGACCCAACAATATACCCTTCTGGCATTGAACTCCCAAGATAAACAGACTCTGAATCAGATCCAAAACAAGCAGGTCACAGCAGTTACTCAATGCACAAAAGGAGTTTAAAGAATAAGGTCATAGGGCATAAGTGATAAGAGCAGAATTAGCCTATTTGGCCTATAAAGTCTACTCTGCCATTCAATCATGGCTGAGCTATCTTTCCCTCAACCCCATTCTCCTGCTTTCTCCCCATAACCACTGACAACTGTACTAATCAATAATGTACCCATCTTGTCTTTAACAATATCCATTGACTTGGCCTCCATAACTTTTTAGAAACATAGAAACATAAAAAATAGGTGCAGGATGAGGCCATTTGACCCTTCGAGCCAGCACTGCCATTCATTGTGATCATGGCTGATCATCCATAATCAGTAACCCATGCCTGCCTTCTCCCCATACCCCTTGATTCTGCTAGCCCCCTAGAGTTCTCTTTTAAATTCATCCAGTGAATTGGCCTCCACTGCCTTCTGTGGCGGAGAATTCCACAAATTCACAACTCTCTGGGCGAAAACGTTTTTCTCATCTCAGTTTTAAATGGCCACCCCTTTATTCTTAGACTGAGGCTCCTGATTCTGGACTCCCGCAACATTGAGAACATTTTTCCTGTATCTCGCTTGTGCGGTCCTTTTATAATTGTATACGTTTCTATAAGATCCTCTCTCATCCTTCTAAATTCCATTGAATACAAGCCCAGTCTTTCCAATCTTTCCACATATGGCAAAGAATTCCACAGAGTCACCACCCTCTATCAAAATAAATTCCTCTTTGTCTCCTTCCTAAAGGAAATCCTTTAATTGTAAGGCTACGAACTCTAGTCCTAGACTCTCCCACGAGTGGAAACATCTTCTCCACATCAACTCTATCGAAGTCTTTCACTGTTCAGAATTCTGCTGATTGTAACTGACAAATCTGATCAAATTATAGCCCATACAACAGAACTCTCCTTACAAATTTGATTGTGGCTTTGTAGAGCTCCAATCCCTTCCCTCAGGATACTAAACTGAACCATAAAGTTGACTTGTAATTGTTCCAATTGTTCCAATTGCTCCAAGGCATTTACACAAATGTAGAAAAAGTCTTCAGGCCATCTCTTTTATATTTTTGTTTCGGCTTCATATTGTATCTACTTTCCTGTTGTATCTATTTTTGGACGGCATGGTAATGCAGCAGAACCGTTAAAGTGCCAGAGACCTGGATCCCATCCTGACTATGGGTGCTGCCTGTAAAGAATTTCTACTTTCTCCCCGTGACCTGCGTGGGTTTTCTCCAGGTGCTCCAGTTTCCTCTCACAATCTAATGACATACAGATTTGGAGGCTAATTGGCATGGTAACATTGTAAATTGTCCCTAGTATATGTAGGACAGTGTTAGTGTATGTAGACAAAAATGTTGGAGAAACTCAGGCAATGCTTTGGGTCGAAACCCTTCTTCAGATGACCAGAACCGTTGCCTATTTCCTTCGCTCCATCGATGCTGCCTCACCTGCTGAGTTTCTCCAGCATTTTCGTCTACCTTCGATTTTTCAGCATCTGTAGTTCCTTCTTAAACAGTGTTAGTGTACGGTGATCGCTGGTCGGTGTGGATCAGTGGGCTGATGGGCTTTTGGCACTGTATCTCTGAACTAAACTAAACACTACATTATTGTATTGTAACCATTTCCACAGTCCTCATCTGAACATTAATTTGACTGTTTTATCCTGCATGTGGTTTATGGTAATGTTTGGATAATTCCCAATGCTACAACAGCAGAATGAGAATAAATAGTCTGTTCCTTCCATTATAAGACATGACATCACAGTAAAACAAGTCATCTCCCTCTTCGGAAATCTGTTCAGGTGAATTGCTGAGGCTCAATGGCAATATGACCTCTTAAATGCGCTTCCGTAACCTAACTGCTATCCCATGAATGAATGGTTGAGACGATAGTTATGGCCTGTAATACAATCTGTGGTTCACATTACACCCTGTGTAACACACTCTGACCCAGCAGTTATTCCAAGTGTAATTAAACGCAGCCCACTAAATTTCCCACCAACACAAATTATGTTCAGACTCAAGGTAGAAAGGCTGATGAATAGGGAACTGTGGTATGGCTATAAAATTATCTGCTGGGCTCGTGGAAAATGCAATATTCTCCATGTCGTGAGTAAGGTATATTCTAGCTGTACATAAGAGTCCATGGTGGAATTCAATTTGTCGGCAATAGTCAACCATTTAGTTTAGTTTAGTTTCGAGATACAGCGTGGAAACAGGCCCTTCGGCCCATCGAGTTCGTGCCGACCAGTCATTCCCCGCACATTAACACTACCCTACACACACTAGGGACGATTTGCAGTTACACCGAGCCAATGATCCTACAAACCTGTACGTCTTTGGAGTGTGGGAGGAAACCAAAGATCTCGTGGAAAACCCACGCAGGTCACGGTTAGGACGTACAAGCTCCGTGCGTACAAGCACCAGTAGTCAGGATCGAACCCGGGTATCTGGCGCTTTAAGTCAACACCTCTACCGCTGCACCACCTGGTGGATCATTTAATGATCATTTAATGTTGGAAGACACAAGAGTAACACAGCGGGTCAAGGAGCATCTCTGGAGGACATAGACAGGACAAGCGTCAAGAGTGTTTTATTGTCATGTGTCCCAGACAAAACAATGAAATCCTTATTCGTTGCAGCACAACAGAATATGTAAACACAGTACCCTGAAAACGATATAATATAGCCTAAACACAATTCTATGTAGTTCAGAGTTTATTTGAGGTTGTATTGTTTAATAGACTGATGGCTGTAGGCAAGAAGCTGTTCCTGAACCTGGACGTTACAGTTTTCAGGCTCCAGTACCTTCTTGTGTGGTCAGGGTGGTGTGGGTCTCTGATGATGCTGGCTGCCTTTTTGAGGCAGGGACTCCTGTAAATCCCTTCGATGGTGGATAAGTCAGTACCCATGATGGACTGGGCAGTGTTCACAACTTTTTGCAGCCTTCGTCGCTCATGGGCGTTCAAGTTGCCGAACCAGGCCACGATGCAACCAGTCAATATGCTCTGATAGATAGATAGATAGATAGATAGATAGATAGATAGATAGATAGATAGATAGATAGATAGATAGATAGATAGATAGATAGATAGATAGATAGATAGATAGATAGATAGATATTACTTTATTAATCCCCTTATTCAGGGGAAATTCAGATGTCCTTGCAGCACACTAATAAAAATACAACATGGCATTCAAGAAGTTTAACATTAAAACATAAAAACATCCCCCCACAGTGATTCCCACTGTGGGGGAAGGCACAAAGTCCAGTCCCCATCCTCTTGTCCACCCAAAGTCGGGCCTATGAAGCCTCCACAGTCGCCTTTACGGGGCCCGATGTTCCCGGCCGTTCTCGCCGGATGATGGTACTCCGGCGTCGGGAGAACTCTCAACGGCTTGGGCTGCCAGGAAGTTCAAGAGAGTACTTTTAATAGTGGTGAACATGGACCTATCCATGTTCTCCAGAGATATAGCCTGAGCCGTTGACTTTGTGTCTTTTTTTTGTAAACCAGCATCTGCATTTTCTTGTCTCTACCATTTAATGATATTGTCCACAATTAAGTAATATTAATCAAAATCTCCACACGCTTCTTCCACGGGGAGACTGCAACAATCAAGGGTAGAGAACCTGGCTGATGCTGTCTTCCCCTCCCGAGTGCCAGAGGTGGGGCAGCAACAAAGTCTACACTAACATGGCTGAAGCTTACAAAGCCGTCTCCCTCCCGCACCTTGGTCAGTCTGATCTCCTCTCATTGTTCCTGCTCCCTAAGTACTCCCCACTCATCAGACGGGTTAAACCCACTGTGAAGACAGTTAAAGTCTGGTCAGAGGAAGCGGACTCCACACTTCAGCAGTGTTTTGGAAACACTGACTGGATGGCGTTTGCAGCCCATGCCACCCTTGACTCCCACACGGACATTGGTTCCTACACATCCTCTGTTCTGGACTTTATAAACTCCACCATCAATAGTGTCACCTCCCTCAAACGGGTGACCATATTCCCGAATCAGAAGCCATGGATGAACAGTGAGGTCAGGCTACTGCTGAAAGCACGGGACACCGCTTTCAGGTCAGGCGATGCTCGAGCCTACAGTTCATCCAGGGCTAACCTGAAGAGGGTCATCAAGAAGGCCAAGCACTGCCATAAGCTCAGGATTGAGGAGCACTTCAACAACAACTCCGACCCCCGACGCATGTGGCAAGGCATCCAGGCCATCACGGACTATAGACCCACCAACACCACCCCCACATCCAGCGACGCCTCCTTCCTTGAGGAGCTTAACCACTTCTATGGCCGCTTCGACAGGGACAATCTAGAGACAGCCATCAAGGCTGTGCTCCCTGCTGATCACCAACCCCTCACACTATGACGTGTACTTGACACTGAGTAGGACTAATGCACGTAAGCCTGCTGGCCCTGACGGCATCCCCAGGCGCGTGCTCAGTGCCTGTGCTGCGCAGCTGACAGACGTCTGAACTGACATTTTCAACCTGTCTCTTGCCCAAGCAGTTGTCCCCATGTGCCTTAAAACCACCTCCATCGTGCCGGTGCCAAAACACTCCACTGCGGCAAGCCTCTACACCTTCCGCCCAGTTGCACTTACCCCCATCATCACTAAGTGCTTCGAGAGGCTGGTCCTGGCACACCTCAAAGGCTGCCTACTGCCCACATTGGATCCCTATCAGTTTGCCTACCGCAAGAACAGGAGTACGGAGGATGCCATCTCAACAGCACTTCACTCCGCCCTCTCCCACCTCGACAACAGACACTTACGTAAGAATGCTGTTCATCGATTACAGCTCAGCATTCAACACCATTATACCCTCTAAACTGATCACCAAACTCGGTAACCTGGGCATCGACCCCTCCCTCTGCAACTGGATACTGGACTTTCTAACCAACAGACCCCAGTCTGTTAGGTTAGACAAGCACACCTCTTCAACCCTCACCCTGAACACCGGTGTTCCACAGGGCTGTGTGCTGAGCCCCCTCCTCTACTCCCTCTTCACCTACGACTGCACACCTGTACATGGTACTAACACCATCATCAAGTATGCAGATGATACAACGGTGATTGGCCTCATCAGCAACAACGATGAGTCGGCCTATAGGGAGGAGGTCCAGCTCCTAGCAGCATGGTGCACTGACAACAACCTGGCCCTTAACTCCAAGAAGACCACGGAGCTCATTGTAGACTTCAGGAAGTCTAGGGGCGGCACGCACACCCCCATCCACATCAACGGGACGGAGGTGGAACATGTTTCCAGCTTCAGGTTCCTGGGGGTCAACATCTCCGATGACCTCTCTTGGACCCACAATACCTCAACTCTGGTCAAGCAGGCTCACCAGTGTCTCTTCTTCCTGAGGACACTGAAGAAGGTCCATCTGTCTCCTCAGATCCTGGTGAACTTCTACCGCTGCACCATCGAGAGCATCCTTACCAACTGTATCACAGTATGGTATGGCAACTGCTCTGTCTCCGACCGGAAAGCACTGCAGAGGGTGATGAAAAGTGCCCAACGCATCACCGGTTCCTCGCTCACCTCCATTTAGTCTGTCCAAAGCAAGCGTTGTCTGCGGAGGGCGCTCAGCATCGCCAAGGACTGCTCTCACCCCAACCATGGACTGTTTACCCTCCTACCATCCGGGAGGCGCTACAGGTCCCTCCGTTGCCGGACCAGCAGGTCCAGGAACAGCTTCTTCCCTGCGGCTGTCACACTACTCAACAATGTACCTCGGTGACTGCCAATCACCCCCCCCCCCCGGACACTCCTCCCACAGGAAAAAGAAGTCTATGACTATGCATGTAAATAGATTTATTTATTGAAATCATATTCTATGTCGCTCTACCAGGGAGATGCTAACTGCATTTTGTTGTCTCTGTACTGTACACCGACAATGACAATTAAAGTTGAATCTGAATCTGAATCTGAATCTGAATAATAGTAGAGAAAATAGGTGCAGGAGGAGGCCATTCGGCCCTTTGAGCTAACACCACCATTCATTGTGATCATGGCTGATCGCCCCCAATTAATAACCCGTGCCTGTCTTCTCCCCATATCTCTTGATTCCACTACCCCTAGAGCTCTATCTAACTCTCTCTTAAATCCATCCAGTGACTTGGTCTCCACTGCCCTCTGCGGCAGGGAATTTCACAACTCTCTGGGTGAAAATGTTTTTTCGCATCTCAAGGCTTCCCCTTTATTCTAAGACTGTGGCTCCTGGTTCTAGACTCGCCCAACATTGGGAACATTTTTCCTGCATCTAGCTGGTCCAGTCGTTGTATTGTGATAGTCCCTGCCTTAACTGCCGTGGCAAGTGGTGGCAGCAGGCTTCACTTCCTCCCTCCCCTCCCCACCGGTTCCCCCTTCCTTCTTGGTGTCCCCTCATCTGCCAGACCCCCCTTTGTTCCGTTCGTTCGTCCTTGACCCCTTCCTCGCCCCCCCTGCTGGGTCACCCATCGTTCTTGGCCACCATCGCCACGGTTCCATGCATTGAGGGGGGCTAGCCTCCTCTCTAGCTTCATCGTCATACTGCAGAGCTGTCCCATACTTTTGAGTCCAGACTCAGTCCTCATGCAAGGTCTTGACCTGTAACATCGGCCATCCCTTTCCTTCCACAGATGCTGCCTAGACCCGCTGGCTTCTTCCAGCCGTTTGTTATTTGGCACCAGATTCCAGCATCTGCCACCTCTCATGCCTCCCCTGTTCTTTACTTCTCTCTCCAGCACTGATTGCATCTTCACACAACCTCCTCACCACTGTGCTGTGTGGTGCAGCACATAGAAACATAGAAACATAGAAACAAAGAAAATAGGTGCAGGAGTAGGCCATTCGAGCCTGCACCATCATTCAATACGCCATCCAACTCAGTATCCTGTACCTGTCTTCTCTCCATACCCCCTGATCCCTTTAGCCACAAGGGCCACATCGAACTCCCTCTTAAATATAGCCAATGAACTGGCCTCAACTACCTTCTGTGACAGAGAATCTTCCTGCATCTCCCAATTGCAGCCATTACAGAATGTTAGACCTACGATTAGAAGCCTGTCGGAGCCTGGAATGGGAGGCACCCTGCTGCAAGGCAGCTGAACTTGTTCGAGGATGCTCTCTCTGTGCAGTCGTTTCAGAAGTTCGGCGGTCACAGTCGAATGATATTTCTAAAAGTTTTCACAGGCAGCTCCTTTCTTTCACATGAGGCTCAGACATGTCTTGGGAATGGAAAACAAGTGACTAACCCAAGCTTTTACTGCTCCCGTGTACTGAGTTCTGACACTCCCTGCCTCTCGCTAATGGATGCCAGATGGTATGGTGCAAGGCTTCAGAAACCGAACCGAGGCACCACTTGCAACGGGGCAAACCTCCTGCATAAAGAAACAAACTGTCCTTCCATTGCACCCCAGCTGCTAAAAACATACTTAACTTTTCAAAGAATCAATGAGTATTGGAAAAGTGCGCTCTCTAATATTGGGAGGATCAAGCAACTCATCTTTCTTCATAGAAGACTCTTCCTGCAATGTGCTTCACACAGCACAGACTGACTGACTAGAGAGGTGCTGTTATTAATTGTTTTGATAGCAACGTTATTTGAAGTAGATCAGTTTGATATTGATGAATGGATGGGTCAGGTCTGAAATGCTGAATGGTTTTCTCCAGCATTATTTTTGAAGTTGAAATCAAGCTTGTTTTCTCTCTTTAATTCTGTATAATTCTGTTTTTTTTTCCAGACGTTGTCTGATCCTCCGTTTCTGAAGAAAAATACACAAAATGCTTGAGTAACTTGACGGGTCAGACAGCATCTCTGGAGAAGATGGATAGGATAAGTCGGGATGTTTTGGGTCAGAACTCCACTTCAGACTTGAAACGTCACCCATCCGTTGAGTTTTGTTTATTATTGTCACGTGTACCGAGATAGAGAAAAGCATATTCTCCAGAGATGCTGCTTGACCCGCTGAGTTACTCCAGTACTTTGTGTCTTATTTTGTATACAAACATCTACAGTTCCTTGTTTCTACCAGTGTCTCCAACATGTTCAGTTTTTATTTTAGATTTCCAGTGATATATTTCTATCTAAAATTTTCACCCAGGAGAATTCCTTCGCTCCACTGCGAAATAATATCAAGGAAAGCTTTATGTCTGAAACGAGAGTCATAGTCCTAGTTTAACCTCCTCTGAAAGACAAAATGTCTGACTTTACTGGGTGGGTTTTTCTCTGAGAACTTTGGTTTCCTCCCACACTCCAAAGACGTACAGGTTTGTAGGTTAGTTGGCTTGGTATAAATGTAAAAAAAAATTAGTTGTCCCTAGTGCTGGATAGTGTTAATGTGCGGGGATCGCTGGTCGGTGTGGACTCGATGGACAGAAGGGCCTGTGTCTCCAAACTAAACTAAACTACTGAGCAGCATTTGACATTGTAGCTGTTGTTACATTAGGATGTGAGGGGAACCTTCACTAAAGGCAAGGGAAAAACGTGTGGAAAACAAGAACACTTGAATGGTTGAATTTTTAAAAACGTTCAATTTTACGGTGGAATGCCAAAGCTCAAATCAATTTTACAAAGTCAGCATCTGATCAACAAGCCAAGTATGGAACAGGGCACAACAGAACAAGAACTGACAAATATGGCCAGGCACATTCAGATGCACTGTTGTGCATCATTCAATGTTATCGACTGATCGAAAAAACACAGCCCTTTTTATTTGAAGCACTAAATAGGCACAAGGTTTTTGCATCGCTTGGTCTTATCAGTGGAAAGCAGCTGCAGTATTCAACATTAAACAAACTATTCAGCTGCAAATTGAATGGGATCTGCAGTCAAGATCTGGGGAGATTTTCATTATGTTTGTAATGCATTCTTCACTTCGAGGCTAAAATATTCGTCGTCGATAACAAATCAGTCTGGATGGGTGGAAGTCTCATTTTATATTTGCAGTAATCTAGCTGTTCCCATTGCCATTAATAGTCTGATATGCTCCAAATCCAATATTCTTGCATTGGTTCCTCTGCTATTCCTAGTCATTTAAAGCAGCCTTATTTCAAAAGGATAAATGTGGGAGTGAATCAGCAGTATTTATAGAGCAATTTGCCTGTTATTATCACCCACAATTGTACAAACCCTTCTTCACGAGCCTCAGTCATCGCAGAGCTATCATTAAATCACAAGCTCATTGGTTTGAGTGGGTTCAATAAAAATGTTGAAATAACATTTCTATTGCATGGTTTTTCTTTTCTTTTTTCAGCATTGTGCTACTGTGCGTGCTGTTCCAGAGTGGAATGTGTCAATGAGCTTTTCCAAGTTATTCCTTATTGCTCATGAAGGACTCCTGGGATTGAGCCACCCTTGCCTCCTACTGCCATGTCCATGTTCATAGGTTCATAAATTCTAGGAGCAGGATTAGGCCATTTGGCCCATCAAGTCTACTCCGCCATTCAATCGTGCCTGATCTATCTCTCCCTCCTAACCCCATTTTACTGCCTTCTCCCCATAACCCCACACACTCGTACAAATCAAGAATCTATCTATCTCTGCCTTAAAAACATCCATTGACTTGTTCTCCACAGTCTTCTGTGGCAATGAGTTCCACAGATCCACCACTCTCTGACTAAAGAAGTTCCTCCACATCTCCTTTCTAAAGGAACATCCTTTTATTCTGGGGCTAGGGCCTCTGGTCCTAGACACTACCATGAGTGGAAACATCCTTTCCACATCCACTCTATCCAGGCCTTTCACTATTCAGTTAGAGGTACAAGAGATGATGGTGTGCACAAATCCCCTCAATTATTATGTCCCATGATGTCCCCTTGCTCGACACAGCAAGGAGGATATAATGTTTAAGAAGGAACAGCAGATGCTGGAAAATCGAAGGTGGACAAAAGTGCTGGAGAAACTCAGCATCTAAGTGCAGCAGCATCTATGGAGCGAAGGAAATAGGCAACGTTTCGGGCCGAAACCCTTCTTCAGACTGATGGAGGGTGGGAGTGGGGGGGGGGGGGGGGGGGGGGGGGGGGGGGGGGTGGAGAAGAAGACAGAAAAAAGAGGAGGAGCCTGAGGGCTGAGGGAGAGTTAGGAAGGGGAGGAGACAGCAAGGGCTAACGGAATTGGGAGAATTCAATGTTTATGCCACTAGGATGCAGACTACCCAAGTGGAATATGAGGTGCTGTTCCTCCAATTTCCAGTGGTGCTCACTCTGGCCACTGAGGAGGCCCAGGACAGAAAGGTCGGATACGTAATGGGAGGGGGGAGTTGAAGTACTGATCCACCGGAACGTCAGGTTGGTTAGCAGACAGGGTGGGGAGATGGGAAGATGTGGCGAGTGGTGGGGTCACGTTGGAGGTGGCAAAACTGACGGAGGACTATTTGTTGTATGTGACGGCTAGTGGGGTGAAAGGTGAGGACTAGGGGGACTCTGCCCTTGTTGTGAGTGGGGGGATGGGAAGAGAGAGCAGTGTTATGGGGTATGGAAGATACCCTGGTGCAAGTCTCATCTATAGTAGGGGAGGGGAACCCCCGTTCCCTGAAGAATGAGGACATTTCCAATGCCCTGGTGTGGAACACCTCATCCTGGGAGCAGATGCGGCGCAGACAGAAAAATTGGGAGTAGGTGAAGGAGTCCTTACAGGAAGCACGGTGGGAAGAAGGGCAGTCTAGATAGCCATGGGAGTCAGTGGGTTTATAGTGGATGTCGGTCGCACCGACATCAGTGGGTTTATAGTGGATGTCGGACAATATAATGTTCGCTGCACATCCCCAGGCTGGGAATGCTACATTCATGGATTACTCACACCTGAGTTCCCACCAACACTGCACCAATTCCACTGCCCCACATCTAAACCTCTGCCCTGAACCTTCTCCGAGCTGCTGGCTCCAATCCATCCTCACCAACCAAGATGTAATTTTCCTTCTCCCTCACAACCAATGTATACAATGTGTACAAAATCATGAGAGGAATAGATTGGGTCACCGCACAGAGTCTCTTGCCCGGAGTAGGGGAATGAAGAACCAAAGGACATGGGTTTAAGGTGAGGGGGGAAAGATTTAATAGGAACCTGAGGGTAACCTTCTCACACAAGGGGTGGTGGGTGAATGGAACAAACTGTCAGAGGAGGTAGTTGAGGCTGGGACTTGAGGTTTAAGAAACATTTAGACAGGGACATGGATTGGACAGATTTCGAGGGATATGGGGGAAACGCATGCAGGTGTGACGAGTGCAAATGGGACATGTTGGCCGGTGTGGGTAAGTTTGGCTTAAGGGCCGGTTGCCACTCTGTAAGACTTATTGACTGTAATAGCATGGGGCAAGTAGACCAGTGGTCATCTTCCCCATGAAGCAAGGTATAGAAAGTTGCACATTGTCATTGTGGACTATGTGTGAAGCCTGGTCATTTGCAAGCTCTGGTCCAAATAAACGTGTAGGAAGGAACTGCAGATGCTGGTTTATACTGCAGACAGAAACAAAGCACTGGAGTAACTCAGAGGGTCATGCAGCATCTCTGGAGAGAAGGCACAGGTGATGATTTGGGTCTGAAGTCTGAGCTGGGTTAAGGCTTCCGACCCAGAAAGCTATCTATTCTTTTTCTCCAGAGACGATGCCTGGCCCGCTGAGTAACTCCAGCTTTTTGTGTCTGTCTGAGATAACGAAGATGGCAGCAGAGGATCACAGGCCAAGATGGTCATGGTGCTCTGTTGCAGTAGCCATCTGGACCCCCGTCAGGGTACATTGCCACTTCTCAGTACCATTTGCTTGATGCCTGTTCAGTGGCACAGCTGGTGGAGCTGCTGCCTCCACTGTTCAGGAGTCAAAGGTTATGGGGAGAAGGCAGGAGAATGGGGTTGAGAAGGAGAGATAGATCAGCCATTATTGAATGGCGGCGTAGACTTGATGGGCCGATGCATACAGTTTGGTCTCCTAATCTGAGGAAAGCCATTCTTGCCATAGAGGGAGTACAGAGAAGGTTCACCAGACTGATTCCTGGGATGGCAGGACTTTCATAGACTGGATAGACTCGGCTTGTACTCGCTAGAATTTAGAAGATTGAGGGGGGGATCTTATAGAAACTTACAAAATTCTTAAGGGGTTGGACAGGCTAGATGCAGGAAGATTATTCCCGATGTTGGGGCAGTCCAGAACAAGGGGTCTGTGGCGGCTCTTAAGGGTCGTGCCATCATACTGCCGAACCCCTCGGCACAGGAGTGGTGCAGTCCGGAGGCAGCCCTCAGCCGGAGGGTTTAAAAGGCATTGTTTGGGTGCCATCTTCCTCTGGTTTCGTCTTCCCTTCAACCGGGAGGAATACAATAAAGGTGCTTCTCAAAACACTGGACTCCGTGCCTCCTTTCGAGACCCACGCACCACATTGGTGACCCCGACTCGTCCATCCAGTCCGGGCCGGTGAGTCGTGCCTTCAATGCCGCCTTCAGCTGCCGGTGGAACCTCTCCACCAGACCGTTAGCTTGCGGGTGGTAAGCCGTGGTGTGGTGCAGCCGCACACCCAGCAAGCGATCCATGGCTGACGACAGCTCGGAGGTGAACTGTGGCCCCCGGTCTGAGGAGATGTGCGCCGGCACCCCGAAGCGAGCAATCCAGTGCGCGGACAACGCACAAGCACACGTAGCCATTGAAGTGTCAGCCAACGGAATGGCCTCCGGCCATCGCGTGAAGCGGTCCACCATTGTCAAAAGGTGGGTGATGCCCCGGGACGGCGGAAGAGGCCCCACAATGTCCACGTCGAGATGGTCGAACCGCCGGTGAGGTGGACCAAACTGCTGGAGTGGTGCAGTCCGGAGGCGGCCCTCAGCCGGAGGGTTTAAAAGGGAGGGGTTTGGGTGCCATCTTCCTCTGGTTTCGTCTTCCCTTCAACCAGGAGGAATACAATAAAGGTGCTTCTCAAAACACTGGACTCCGTGCCTCCTGTCGAGACCCACGCACCACAGGTCACAGTTTAAGGATAAGAGGGAAGACTTTTAGGACCGAGATGAGAAAATCATTTTTTACACAGAGAGTGGTGAATCTGTGGAATTCTCTGCCACAGAAGGTAGTTGAGGCCAGTTCATTGGCTATATTTAAGAGGGAGTTAGATGTGGCCCTTGTGGCTAAAGTGATCAGGGGATATGGAGAGAAGGCACATACACGATACTGAGTTGGATGATCAGCCATGATGATATTGAAAGGCGGTGCAGGCTCGATGGGCTGAATGGCCTTCTCCTGCACCTATTTTCTATGTTTCTATGTTTCTATGAATGGTCTAATTCTGCTGCTAGAACTTATGAACTTATGACATTGAATGGACACACAATGACTAGCATTTACTTGTCCTCTTAAGACTAACCCTCACCAACTTTATAACAGTGTGCATGCAGATAATAATTTGTTGTGTGTTTTCCATTGGATTAACTTGGATTTGCATTTCCCCGTCTTATGCATTGCATAGGAATAAAGCAATAACATGATATTAATTGCATCACTCCATCACCATCTTGTCAGCCAGTGGCCATCTTTTGAGTTGCTCAATTCTACATTAAATATCTACATACTAGGACATGAAAACAATATAACCATATTATAATTACAGCACGGAAACAGGCTATCTCGGCCCTTCTAGCCCGTGCCGAACACTTACTCTCACCTAGTCCCATCTAAAAAGTGATATTAAGAACATAGGAAATAGGTGTAGAGCATTTTGTTAGGCTTGCTCCACTGTGGCTAATCCTTTATCTCAGCACTATTCACCTGCACTGACCACGCATCCCCTGATTCCTTTTAAATCCAGATATCTATCCATGTCTCAAATATGTTCAGTCATGTTAAACATGACCCAGTTGGGTCGAGGATTCCAAGTCAGTCTGAAGAAGGGTCTCAACCCAAAACGTCACCCATTCCTTCTCTCCAGAGATGCTGCCTGTCCCGCTGAGTTTCTCCAGCACTTTGTGTCTGTTGAGGATTCCCAGTACTCACTATCCCCAAGATGAAGACATTTCTTCTACTCTCAGTCCTAAATGTAACCAGAGTAAACATTTACTGTGTTTAAGAAAGAACTGCAGATGCTGGAAAAATCGAAGGTAGACAAAAATGCTGGAGAAACTCAGCGGGTGAGACAGCATCTATGGAGTGAAGGAATAGGTGATGTTTCGGGTGGAGACTCGAAACGTTACCTATTCCTTCCCTCCATAGATGCTGCCTCACCCGCTGAGTTTCTCCAGTATTTTTGTCTACCAAACATTTATTGTGAGACTGTAACTCCTGATTCTAGACATCCCAATAAGATTTACACTAAATCCTATATCTGCCCTTCATAAGGCCCATAAAAGGCCCTTGAAACATATTAGATTGTTAAGGGCTTGGACACACTAGAGGCAGGAAACATGTTCCCGATGTTGGGGGAGTCCAGAACCAGGGGCCACAGTTTAAGAATAAGGAGTGAGCCATTTCGAATGGAGACGAGGAAACACTTTTTCTCACAGAGAGTAGTGAGTCTGTGGAATTCTCTGCCTCAGAGGGCAGTGGAGGTTGGTTCTCTGGATGCTTTTAAGAGAGAGCTAGATAGGACACTTAAAAATAGCGGAGTCTGGGGATATGGGGAGAAGGCAGGAATATGATACTGATTGGGGATGATCAGCCATGATCACATTGAATGGCGCTGCTGGCTCGAAGGGCCAAATGGTCTGCTCCTGCACCTATTGTCTATTGTCTAAAACGTTGCGTGGTTCGATGAAGTCACCTCTCATCTTTCCAATATCGATTCAGCATATACATCGTCTGCCTAATCATTCCACATGAAATAAAAGCTTCCTCCTAGGAGCCATTCTGAGGAACTCTCTCAAAGATATATCCTTCCTTAGCTCAGGAGACCAAAAGAGAAACAAAGTTGGATTAAAAGGGCAAATCATTTTCGCTTGACCTTGCACTCATTATGCTGTTATTAAGTGAATGTAAACTAACAATGAACGAGCCGGGTCTTCTGATTGCCTTTAATGTGGTTTTGCAAACAGATTCTTTCCATTTTGCTTTGGTGCGCTTCACGGAAGGGTGAAATATCATGAAACACGCACGTTGTGTTTTGCTAGAAGTGATCCATTCATGATTGAAAGAAACAAGGAAAATATAAACAGCTGAAGACTTCAAAAAGCCGATAGATCAAAGGATCCATCCTATAAAGAAACCTAAACTGGTCAGTCTGATGCATTTCACCAGTGTTAACTGTTTAATCACAATTATTTCTTGGAACATGAAACATGGCCTTTTCTCTGCTGATCTATCTATAAACATGACCCAGGCTGCAAATAAATAATGCCAGCTGACACCAGATTATCAATTGCATGAGGTTGCAAACATACATCTACGTTGTTCCTATTGACTCAAGTCAACACATTTTAATGCTTGAGTTCTTGAGTTTCAACTATCCTCCTGTACATCTCCCCTATCCTATTATTATGAAATATGGTGGAAGTTCAATAAAGATTAGAATGTAACTCCAGTATGAATACCATGTGACAATAGACAATAGACAATAGACAGGGGACAATAGACAATAGGTGCAGGAGTAGGCCATTCAGCTCTTCGAGCCAGCACCGCCATTCACTGTGATCAAGGCTGATCATCCATGGCTGATGATGAAGTGGCGGTCCAGCTAACTAGACTCTCTCCATCCACTCATCAGGTTCCTCTCTGCCCAGCTGTTCCATCGCTCATCTGTTCACCACATGGCCACAGTCCAGATGTGAACTCTTTCCCAATCCAGCTGGTCAAAAGCCCCTCACATCAGCTGTCCAATCCCCCATAGTTCACTTGTCCAAACTCTCTCCATCCAGTCTAGTCCCACAGCTTCCAGCTCCTGGTCTCCCTCAATCCAGCCGTGCAGTATCCTCTCAGCCAACCCACCCCCACGACCATCTCTGCTACAGTCCAGATGCCCATTCCCCCACCATCTGCCAGTGTCCTCCGTTAGAGTGCCGGGACCAGGTCTCTAGACCAGAGAACACACCACAGTAATAATTCTTTTCATCGTCAGCCTTTACCAATTATCCACCCATCTGCTAATCAAACCCTGCTTACCTATTTTTTTTAAACTTTATTTTAGACCAGAGAAACAGCGCGGAAACAGGCTCTTCGCCTCACCAAGTCCACGCCGACCAGCGATCACCCCATACGCTGACACTATCCTACACTCACTAGGCACAATTTACAAATGTGCTAAAGCCAATTAACCTACAAACCTGTAGGTGTTTGGAGTGTGGGAGGAAACCGGAGCACCCGGAGAAAACCCACGCCATCACAGGGAGAACATGCAAACTCCGTACAGACAGCACCCATAGTCAGGGTCGAACCTGGGTCTCTGACGCTGGCAGGCAGCAACTCTACCGCTGTGCCACTGTGGTAGCCCATGACTATACATCTCACATTGATCTATATCTCCCCCTCCCCAACTACAATCAGTCTGAAGAAGGGTCCCAACCTGAAACGTTATCTAGCCATGTTTTCCAGAGATGTCACTCTAGTACTTGGTTTCATTTTGTGTGTAAACCAGCATGTGCAGGTCCTTGTTTCTCCATCTACCGCTTGCCAGGCTTTGGTTCCGTCTCCACATCTCTTTTCCAGCTTTCTCTCACCCCTACTCCAATCAATCTGAAGAAGGTTCCCGACCGGAATCATTGCTTGTCCATTCTCTCCCCAGCTGCTGCCTGACCTGCTGAGTTCCTCCAGCACTTTGTGTTTAGCTGAAGATTGCAGCATTTTCAGTCTCTTATGTCTACAGGGCACTAAATTGTTTTCCTTCGTGAGATTTAGCTGACTGAGCAGTCAGAAATAGACACTAATAATTAATGTTAAGAGCAGGCCCTAAGAATTAATATTAAGAGTTTCTAAATGTTTAGAGAGGAACAGAACACCAATGTTGCTGATGCTATTCGCTACTTTGCACTATGTATTAATGAACAAGCACAGGGCTTTCTACGCAGTAACCTCAAGCAATGGGTTTCTATTTAATTGAATTGAATTGAAAGATACAGAATGTAAACAGGCCCTTCAGCCCATCGAGTTCACACCGACCATTGAATACCCGTTCACACTCGTTCTTTGTTTTCTTACTTTCTCATCCACTCCCATCCCCACGCTACGACCCATTTTTACAGAGGCCAATTAACCTACAGGCCTGCAGGTCCCTGGGATGTGAGAGGAAACCGGAGCACCCAAAGGAAGCCCACACAGTCACAGCGAGAACGTGCAAACTCCACACAGAGAGCAGTGAGGCAGCAGCTCCACCAGCTGTGCCACTGTGCCACCCTGCTTGGTGGTGGCATTCCCGGTCGGAGTGTGCTTGGGTCCATGTCAGGAAAATCATAGCAGAGGAGTAAAGCAGAACAGGCAGAATATCTCTCTTGACACAGATTGAATCTCCTAAACATGTAACATCCACAAATCTTCTTTTGACAAAAGCACACGTGGTTGGTAAACAACCCACTAGCTTAGAAGCTGCAGATAGACACAAAATGCTGCAGTACCTCAGCGGGTCAGGGAGCATCTCTGGAGAAAAAGAACACTGATGATACTTTATGATACTTTATTGTTACATGTGACGAGTCACATTAATATTCTTTGTTTTGCATAGCCAAGGTATGCAAAGAGTTACCACATAAAGGGCAATGTTTCGGGTCGTAACCCTTCTGCAGAAGACTCTCAGTCTGAAGAAGGGTTTCGACCCAAAAAGTCACCTATTCCTTTTCTCCAGAGATGCTGCCTGTCCCGCTGAGTTACTCCAGTATTTTGTGTCTATCTCCGGTGGTAAACCAGCATCTGTAGTTCCTTCCTGCACAGATTAGAAACTGCATGTTTGGCCCTCTTCCAGCGGAATGTACCGTGTAAATAATTGTGCACTCCTCATTATTACTGGCAGATTTCATCTCATTTATACTATTTTATAAATATTAGTAAGAAAGAACTAAATACAGCACCTTGTTTATATACTCAGGTCTCTGGAAAAAGACTTGATTGCACGACGCCAATGACTCACGTACAAGTAAGCTGACTGATCCAAGGATAACATGTGACTGGTCAGCTCATGTTCTGTTAAACAAAAGGATCTCAAACCAGGTAGGGCAGAGACTGAAAGTGAAGGGAGATGGGGGGGGGGGCAGAGAAATAATGCTTACAGCTTTCTCACACTGGGGGTCTGGATCGTGTTGCCTGAAAGGATGGCCAGGGAGGTAGCCCTCATTTAAAGGGTACTTGTTTGTACTTCAGGGGCTATATCCTGAGGGCTACAGACCTGGTGCTGGAGGTTTTGATTAGTTTGGGGAGTTATTTCTCTACCAGCAGAGACAAGATGGGCTGAATGGCCTTCATCTACTTCACATGTTTTCTGTGATTTTATGTAATGTTTCAAGTCAATGTGCTGAACATGTAACTGGTTTTCTCTCCAGCGATGCTGTGTATTGACACTGTATTCTGTTCTTATCTCCAATTTATAGCTTCTGCAATAGTTTGTGTGTGATGGCATTGTACCAAGGGAGAGGAGAAGAGAGAGAGAGAGAGAGAGAGAGAGAGAGAGGGAGAGGGAGAGAGAGAGAGAGAGAGAGAGAGAGGAGAGAGAGAGAGAGAGAGAGAGAGAGAGAGAGAGAGGAGAGAGAGAGAGAGAGAGAGAGAGAGAGAGGGAGAGGGAGAGAGAGAGAGAGAGAGAGAGAGAGAGAGAGAGAGAGAGAGAGAGAGAGAGAGAGAGAGAGAGAGAGAGAGAGAGAGAGAGAGAGAGAGAGAGAGAGAGAGAGAAAATTCATGTAAATGCAAAAGAGTATTTTTAGCCCAAATTGACTGGACAAGTTTTTAAGGTGTTTTGTAATGACCTACAAATCTTTCTTCTTGTATTTCACATCAGATAAATATAGCTTTTATTTAAAACAGCAATGCGCAGCAGAATTTACAATTTCTAACCCAATCTATCTGCCGCATGGATACTTATCTTTCATAAATTAAACAATAGAATGATTTTCCTTTACAGTCTGAAAAAAGGTCCTGCCCGAAACGTTACCTATCCACGTTCTCCAGAGATGCTCCCTGACCAGCTAAGTTACTCCAGCACTATGTGTCCTTTTTAGTAAACCAGCATCTGCAGTTCCTTGTTTCAACCATTGTAAATATGTTGCGTATACTTAATAAAATTTGCAATTGAACCAAGTGCTTTAACAGTTTAGTTTAGTTTAGTTTAGTTTAGAGATACAGCACGAAACAGGCTTTTCGGCCTACCGAGTCCGCACCGACCAGCGATCCCTATACACTACTATTTTTCAACACACTAGGGGGGTAGAAGATTGCAACCTTCACGTGGTCCGCCCTGTTTCGACGAATGCAATGAACCCAGCGTGCACAATCAAATGAGATCAAATAGAACAAGAAGAACACACCAGGGACAATTTACAATCTTTACCGAAGCCAATTAACCTACAAACCTGTACATCTTTGGAGTGTATTTGGACACTGGAGCACCCAGGGCAAAACCACAATGTCACGGGGAGAACGTGCAAACGCCATACAGGCAGCACCCATTGCCAGGATTGAACTCTGGTCTCTGGTGCTGTGAGGCAGCAACTCTATCGCTGCCACACCGTGCCACCCATTACATGCCTTTCAGAAGATCGCCGAGGGGAGGTGATGTAAATCCGTGCAAAGATTCTGTCAACATTATTCTTGCATTTTTATGTCATACCGACCTAACTCAGAGAGCAGTTGAAGGAGAGATGCATAAGAAATAAGGACTGTTGCCATCTCTCCTCATGTCCAAATGCCAGCAACCCAACTGCTCCAATAAAGTGTGTTTGGTTTAAGGCTCCTGAGGGTAGTGAGTGTTGGGAAATGGAATGATTTTCTTCACACATCCAAGTATTAACATCAAGCATTAACATACCAAGAAGAAAAACACCAGATGGTTTGACGAGAATGCTGCCAGGATTTGAGGGCCTGAGCTATCGGGTCGGGCAAGCTAAGACTTTACTCCTTGGAGCTCAAGCGGCTGAGGGGACATCTTGATCTTGGTGTATAAAATCATGAGGAGAATAGATGGGGTGAATGGACAATCTTTTTCCCAGAGTAGGGGAGTCAAGCAGCCTCGGACAAAGGCTGAATGTCTGAGGGGAAAGGTTCAATTGCAACCTGAGGGACAATTTCTTCACACAAAGGGGTGGTGGGGACATGGAACAAGCTGCCCATGGGGGCAGTTGAGGCAAGTACTATAACAACATTTAAAAGACACTTGGACACGTACATGGATATGCTTAGAGGGATAAGGGCTAAATGTAGGCAAATTAGACAATAGACAATAGGTGCAGGAGTAGGCCTTTCAGCCCATCGAGCCAGCACCTCCATTCACGGTGACCATGGCTGATCATCCACAATCAGTACCCGGTTCCTGCCTTCTCCCCATATCCCTTGACTCTGCTATCTTTAAGAGCTCCATCTAACTCTCTCTTTAAATCTCTTGAGAGAAGGGGAGAGAAGGGGAGAGAAGGGGGTGAGAAGGGGAGTAGAAGGAGTGGTGACAGTTTTAAGAAGCCAGACAACTTTTAATAAAGTTTAGCGGGAATTTCACATTACCGGTCGGTTTTCCTTGGTTCTGAAAACTCCAATGAGCCAATTAAAATGCCCGGTCAGCAAAGGGGATTGCGTACTAGCTACATAGCATGCTGAAAAATGTTCCTCAAACAAACTGAGGCCGCGAGTGTGCAGGAATTTCCCTCGAGCATGAATGAGGATTCCAGTGACCTCCTAGGATCTCCTAGGACCACGTGTCGGCCATGCTGCGAGTTTCAGTCGAGTGCAAACTCGTCTAAACTCGCAAATTAGATCGCCGCAGCTCTCCTTAACTAGCTCCCCTTAAGCCTGCTGCACATGAGAAATTCCCACATTAGGATTGTGAAAGACTGCTCTTCGGAAGTAGGACTGAAGGGCCTGTCCCACTACAGGGACCTAATTTGCGAGTTTAGAAGAGTTTAGGAGAGTTTAAAAAAGTGTCATGGTCTTGTTGTATCACCAAAGTCGAACACATCCTACGACCTCCTTCAACTACGTAGAGAACTTCCTACGAATATGTAGAAGACCTCCTTCGATTTCCTTCGACTATGTTGAAGACTAGCTTTGACTATCTTCAAGAAAATTGGACACCGAAAGTGGAGAGTGAAAGGGCTGTCCCACTTGGGCGACCTAATCCGCGAGTTCTGGCGAGTTTGCCCTTGACTTATACTCGCAGCATGGTCGACACAAGGTCCTAGGAGATCTTCGTAACTCTCCTTCATGCTCGAGAGTGGTGCCCGCGTACTCGAGGCCTCAGCTAGGTCGCACTGTTTTTTCAATATGTTAAAAAATGGCCTAGAGTAAAAAAAGGTCGCCATGGAAAAAATCGATACTTTTTTTACTCGTAGGTTTAGTCATAGTGGGTCGTAGTAGGTCGGCATGTTCGTCGTAGGTAGTCAAGGGTAGTTGAGGTAGTCTAGATAGTCTTCATCATAGTAGAAGGGAGGTCAAAGGGAGATCGAAGGAGATCGAAGGAGTTCGTCTTCAATCTCCACTATTCCATATCCAATTTTCCCAAAGTTAATCGTAGCTAGTCGTAGCTAGTCGAAGTTAGTCTTCAACATAGTCGAAGGAGAAATCTTCAACATGTCATTTTTTCAAACTCTTCTAAACTCGCCAATTAGGTCGCCCAAGTGGGACAGCCCCTTGAAGACGACTACCTTCGACTATACTAACACTATCTACGACTACTTTCGACTACCTTCGATTACATTCGACTACCTTCGATTACCTTCGATCGCCTTTGTTTACCTACGAATAACATGTCGAACTACTACGACCTACTTCGACTTAACCTTCGAGTAAAAATATATCGATATTTTCCATGCCGACCAATTTTTACTCACGGACAATTTTCAGCATGCTAAAAAATACTCCTCGACCAAACTGAGGCCTCGAGTATGCGGGAACCTCTCTCGAGCATGAAGGCGAGTTACAGTGACCTCCTAGGACCATGTGTCCACCATGCTGCAAGTTTGAGTCGAGCGCAAACTCTTCTAAACTCGCAAATTAGGTCCCCGCAGTGGGACAGGCCTACCGTTGGCACTTGCTGGGATCATGTCAATGGAACCTGGTGAATTGGCAATTTGGACACACATTAGGACGTTTTTTTAGATAAGACACTTACCCTTGAGGTGAGTCTGAGCTCAAAAGCTTTAGTCTAGCTCAGAGATACTGTGCGGAAACAGTCCCTTCGGCCCAACGAGTCCGCACCCACCGCGATCCCTGCACATTAACACCACCCTACACACATTGGGGACAATTTTGCACTTTCTACAAAGCCATTTAACCTACAAACCTGTACGTCTTTGGAGAGTGGGATGAAACTGAAGATCTCAGAGAAACCCCACCTAGGTCACGGGGAGAACATACAAATTCCGAACAGACAGCACCCGCAGTCAGAATAGAACCTGGGTCCCTGGCGCTGTGAGACAGCAACTCTACCGCTGCACCACCGTATTTGTTGAGACCACCTCAGACTACTCAGGTGGTCTCCACTTGCCTGAGATTGTGAAAAGCACCATTTAAGGCACCGTATAAATAAGGAGGACCTGCATTTAGGGCCTGGATCCTCAGGGTCTGAAGAAGGGTCCCGACCCGAAACGTCACCCATCCTTTTTCTCCAGAACTGCCTGGCCTGCTGAGTTGCTCCAGCACTTTGTGTCTACCTTCAGTTTATTTCTACATACCGCATTGATGTGGGCCTTTCACTATCTTTGGTGTTCCAAAGGAATATTACCATGACGTACAATAACATATAGTTCCTCTCTGAAAGTTGAAAACATTGCAACCAAAGCACACTGTGAAGTCTGGCAGCATCGTGAAAATGAACAAATAATTGACTTTATTTAGTAATATTGACTGAAGGACAGCAAGGACTCTGTGCTAAATAGTGCCAAGAAACATAGAAACATAGAAACATAGAAATTAGGTGCAGGAGTAGGCCATTCGGCCCTTCGAGCCTGCACCGCCATTCAATATGATCATGGCTGATCATCCAACTCAGTATCCCGTACCTGCCTTCTCTCCTTACCCCCTGATCCCCTTAGCCACAAGGGCCACATCTAACTCCCTCTTAAATATAGCCAATGAACTGGCCTCAACTACCCTCTGTGGCAGAGAGTTCCAGAGATTCACCACTCTCTGTGTGAAAAAAGTTCTTCTCATCTCGGTTTTAAAGGATTTCCCCCTTATCCTTAAGCTGTGACCCCTTGTTCTGGACTTCCCTAACATCGGGAACAATCTTCCTGCATCTAGCCTGTCCAACCCCTTAAGAATTTTGTAAGTAAGAAACCTCTGACATTCACTCGAGAGCAGGTAAGCAGGTAACTAAACGAAACTAAACTAACCAAATCAACGCCAACCAACTATCATGCATTCACACTAGTTCTATGTTATCCCACTTTCACATCTGCTCCCGAAACACCAGGGGCAATTTGTAGAGGCCAATTCATCCACAACCCTGTATGTCTTTGGTATGTGGGAGGAAATTGGAGGAAACCAACGCGGTCTCAACGAAAACATGCAAACTCCACAGAGGCAGCACGCAAGCTCATGATTGAAGTCTGGTCTCTGGCGTTGTGCGACAGTACTCCACTGTGCAGCCAAGGTGCAACCTTCTTTACCATCTCATCCAAAGACAACACTTCTAACAGCAGGCTTCAGAAAGTCATAAGGTCATAAGATCTCTCTCTTTCTTTAAAATATCCACTGACAGCCTCTACAGCCGTCTGTGGCAAAGAATTCCACAGATTCACCACCCTCTGACTAAAAAAAAATTTCCTCATCTCTTTCCTAAAAGAATGTCCTTTAATTCTGAGGAGAACATCCTCTCCACATCCACGCTATTAAAGTATTTCACTATTCTGGATGTTTCAATGAGGTCCCCCCCCTCATTCTTCTAAACTCCAGCAAGTAACCATATAACCATATAACCATATAACAATGACAGCACGGAAACAGGCCATCTCGGCCCTACAAGTCCGTGCCGAACAACTTTTTTTCCCTTAGTCTCACCTTCCTGCACTCATACCATAACCCTCCATTCCCTTCTCATCCATATGCCTATCCAATTTATTTTTAAATGATACCAATGAACCTGCCTCCACCACTTCCACTGGAAGCTCATTCCACACCGCCACCACTCTCTGCGTAAAGAAGTACAGGCCTAGTGCTGACAAACATTTAGCATAGGTTAACCTACTCATTCCTGGGATCATTCTTGTAAACCTCTCCAGAGCCAGCACATCCTTCCTCAGATATGGTGCCCAAAATTGCTCACAATATTCCAAATGCGGTTATACCAGCGCCTTATAGTGCCTCAGCATTACATTCCTGTTTTTGTATAAAACCCTCTTGAAATAAATGCTAGCACTGTTTGCTTTCTGGTAGCATTTCACTAAAGGCAGTCCCTTCCACAAAGTCTTCCCACACAGACAATATGGCAAAGGATGGTGTTTAGGTCCAGACTCCATCTAACTCCATCTAACTCCACTGTTTATTGTGTTAAGCTTTAAGCTGCCAGAAGCAGGTTCTAATATAACTGAGTCATTAATTAAATGAGTGATTGCAATGCATACGTTGGCTCTGAAATAAAATTTACAATAATAGGAATCAACGGAAGTTGTTACAGAATTAAAGCACAATTAAGCCACAAAAACATTTGAAACAAAACTACAAAGTTGGAACAATTGAATTCTGGCGATCGACACAACATGTGTACGAATGAACTGCAGATGCTGCTGGCTTAAACCGAAGATAGGCACAAAAAGCTGGAGTAACTCAGCGGGACGGGCAGCATCTCTGGAGAGAAGAAATGGATGACATTTCGGGTCGAGACCCTCCTTCAGACTGATAAGGGATAAGGGAAATGAGAGATATAGGTGGTGATGTGGAGAGATGTTTCAGGTCAGGGCCCTTTTTCAGATGAATTGAATTTTCGAGATTTGCTATTATCAGGATTCTGCGGCATGTAAACCATGGGAGGGGCACATAGGCGCAGTGGTAGAGTTGCTGCCTTACAGTGCCATTGACACCGGTTCGATTCTGGCTACGGGTGCTGTCTGTACGGAGTTTGTACGTTCTCCCTGTGACCTGCGTGGGTTTTCTCCGCATGCTCCAGTTTCCTCCCACACTCCAAAGACGTACAGGTTTGTAGATCAATTGGCTTGGACATTTGTAAATTGTCCCTAGCGTGTCTAGGGTAGTGTTAAATTGCAAGGATCGATGGTCAACGTGAAATCGATGGGCCGAAGGGCCTTTTCCCCAAACTAATCTCCAAACTAAACTTAACTAAATGATAAACTTCTCATCTTGTGCTGAACTCAAGCCGTGCTTGAAGGGTGGCACTTAGAAGATAATGCACAGAGATGTTGTGGGGGAATTGGATGTCAGCTTTAACCTGAAGGACTCTGTGGATGGTGAAAACCGGAAAACATTCAAGGATGTGTAGGAATGAACTGCAGATGCTGGTTTAACGACGATAAACACAAAATGCTGGAGTAAGCGGGTCAGGCAGCATCGCTGGAGAGAAGGAATGGGTGACGTTTCGGGTCGATACCTTTCTTCAGACTGATCTGAACATTCAAGGATGTTCAGAAACTAATCCAGCCCATCAGCACGAAGCTTACCTGTGGGGCTATCTGTGCCGAGACACTCGCGGAAGTCGTATATTCTTTTGCTCAACTGATGCAACATTTCAACTCATCAGCGGAATCCCAGACCTCCCAAAATCAACGAGAGTGAAATCAAATGCTACACTTGTCACTTTACCTCCCCCCTTGACTTCATTCAAGGACCCAAGCAGTCTTATCAGGTGCGGCAGAGGTTCACCTGCACCTCCTCCAACCTCATCTATTGCATCAGTTGCTCTAGATGTCAGCTGCTCTACATCAGTGAGACCAAGTGTAGGCTTGGCGATCGCTTCACCGAACACCTCCGCTCGGTTCGCAATAACCAACCTGATCTCCCGGTGGCTCAGCACTTCAACTCCCCCTCCCGTTCCCAATCCGACCTTTCTGTCCTCGGCCTCCTCCATGGCCAGAGTGAGGGCCACCGTAAATTGGACGAGCAGCACCTCATATTTTGCTTGGGCAGTTTGCAACATTGACTTCTCTAATTTCAGGTAGTCCTTACTTTCTCCTCCCCTTCTCAGTTCTCCCTCAGCTCACTGGCTCCTCCTCTTCCTTTCTTTCTTCCCACCCCCACCCTCACATCAGTCTGAAGAAGGGTTTCGGCCCGAAACGTTGCCTATTTCCTTCGCTCCATAGATGCTGCTGCACCCGCTGAGTTTCTCCAGCACTTTTGTCTACCAGTGGAAACATCCTTCCTGCATCCACCCTATCCAAGCCTTTCACTGTTCTGTATGTTTCAATGAGGTTCTCCCTCATTCTTCTAAACTCTAGCGAGTACAGGCCCAGTGCCGACAAACGCTCGTCAGAGGTTAACCTACTCATTCCTGGGATCATTCTTAGCTGGTAGTTGGGAGATCGATAGTAGTTGGACAGAAATCTCAGGCTTGTGGGTGAGGCCCAAGGGACATTGAGGTAAGTAAATTACATAATGGAGTACTACTTGAGTCAGGGCCTTGTCTATAGCTACAGAGGCTGCTTCCTCTGTAGAGCTGTAAATTAGTAGTGCTGAACTACTAGCTACCTCATGGGTGACCCTCAGACTATCTTTGATCGGACTTTACTGGCTTTACCTTGCATTAAATATTATTCCGTTATCATGTATCTATACACAGTAAATGGCTCAATTAAAATCATGTATTGTCTCTCTGCTGACTGGGGAGTATGCAACAAAAACGTTTCACTGTACCTCAGAACAAATGACAATAAACTAAACATCCTTTCAGTTGCAAAGCAGTTTCACTGGCTATTACTGTGGCCCGGTTATTAGAGCCACTGCCTCACAGACCTGGACATCTAACTTCAAACCTGACCTCCGGTGCTGTCTATGTGGAGAAGGGTTTTGGCCCGAACCGTTGCCTATTTCCTTCGCTCCATAGATGCTGCCTCACCCGCTGAGTTTCTCCAGCATTTTTGTCTACTTTCACAAACTTCTGTCAGGAAGGCTGCAGGACTGAACTCATGGGAATATTAGTACTATTAGCAACTGCCTTGTCTGCTCTTGGGAAATGCTTTTGCTATAAGTTTATTTTCCACTCCTTGGAAGTCCTCAGATCATGTCAAGGTGGGAAGAATGTTGAGTGTGCCAGGTTAAGACCATTAGATCTCAGGCAAGGGTTAGAGGCAATAACCAGACCCTCACACCATCTCTACTCACAAATCAGCCTATACAGGATCCTCCTTGCCTGAGGTCATCTATTACCGGCTCAGTACTGCTGTAGATTTGGGAGGAACAACAGCAGCAACAGATTAGCAGGAGATACCACTGATTGGCTCTAGCCCAAGTGTGAGGAGAGGGGTGAAAACAGTTGAAAACTGAGGAATTGGCTGTGTAAATTGGTAAATCAGGCAATTTATCAGTCAATTTAAGCAGGACAGCTCTTTGCGAGCGGCAGTGAGTGAAGTGCCCTGTGAGAAAAGTGTGAGTCTTTGGCTCGAGAGTCTTCGGAGAGGAGGCTGAAGAGAGGAGACCACGCAATACGCTTGAGAGGTGCTGTCGCCGAGGGAGGACGGACGGAGCCGCGGCTCGAGAGACTAACAGAGACTAACAGAGGCAAAGAGGTTTGCCACGCACTGCAAGGGAGCAGTGGACCAGACAGGAAGAGCGGACGGAATTACCACTAGACAGCCAAACCAGTAGGTAATTTACGGCTGGGGTGAGTACTTTCCCATTTATAGGAGGTAGGATTATATAAATAAGGGGTGTATCAATACAGTAGGGGATTCTTAAATAGGACCAGTTAATTACTTATATAAGATGGGCGGTCAGGAGATGTGCCAATACTGCGAGATGTGGGAATTTGTCGACACCATTGATGTAGAAGATCCCTACAGCTGCAGTAAGTGTTTGAGGCTAGAGGAACTCCAGCTCCGCATTGATGAGCTGGAGACCCAACTTCATACGCTGCGGTACATCAGGGAGGGGGAATATTACCTGGATGTTTTGTGCCAGGGGATGGTCACACCGACCAGTTTAACTAATTCAGTAGGCAGTGAGCAAGGAAAGGAAGGTGTGGCCATAAGCGAGGCAGGTAGGGGGAACCAGGAGGAGATGCGGCAGGAGCCACAGCCCTTGTCCCTGACGAGCATGACCGAGGCTCTTACTCAATGTAAGGACGGGATCAGGGGCTGTGGGAGGGATGAGCAACCTGGCTGCAGCACCGTGGATCAGGAGGCCATTCAAGAGGGGGGAGTTAGAAGAAATGCCGTAGTGATAGGGGATAGTATTATTCGGGGGGTAGATAAGGTTCTCTGCGGCCAGCAGAACATGTCCCGAAGGCTGTGTTGCCTACCCGGTGCTAGGGTTAAGGATATCTCTGCGATGCTGGAGAGAAATTTGCAGAGGGAGGGGGAGGATCCAGTGGTCGTGGTCCATGTGGGGACCAATGACATAGGAAGGACGAGGAAGGAGGATCTGCTGAAGGAGTTTGAGCAGTTACGGAATAAATTAAAAAGCAGAACCTCGAGGGTACTGATCTCCGGATTGCTACCTGAGCCACGGGCCAAATCGGCGAGGGTACGTAAAATTAAAAAGCTAAATGCGTGGCTCAAAGACTGGTGTGGGAATAATGGGTTTGGTTTCTTGGGCCACTGGCACCAGTACTGGGACAGGGGGGATCTGTTCTGTAAGGACGGACTTCACCTGAACGGTGCTGGGACTGGGGTCCTGGCAAATCATATAACTAGGGCAGTCGAGAGGTCTTTAAACTAAGTAGCGGGGGGGAGGTAACAAGGGGGGTAATAATGGCAGGGGTAGAGGAAATAGAGCAGGGTATCAGTGGGGAAGCGGAAAGTCAAAATGTGACAGGAGACAGAATGTGTGAAGATAAAGCTTTAGATGTAAAAGGGGCAAAAACGGAAAGGAAGGGTAGTAAAAATCATCTGAAAGTGCTTTATCTCAATGCACGGAGAATTCGTAATAAGATAAATGAATTAACGGTGCAATTAAGTATATATAGTTATGATATCGTGGCCATTACGGAGACATGGCTGCAAGGGGATCAGGACTGGGAGTTAAATATAGAGGGGTACTCGACAATTAGGAAAGATAGACAGGAAAGAAAGGGAGGAGGGGTGGCCCTTTTAATAAGGGAGGGAATAACGGCAATAGAGAGGAAGGATATTGCGTTGAAGGATCAGGATAGTGAAACAGCTTGGGTACAGATAGAGAATAATAAGGGGAAAAAAACACTAGTGGGTGTAATTTATAGACCTCCAAATAGCTGTGACGCTGTTAGTCAGAACATAAATCTGCAAATAGTTGGCGCATGTAAAAAGGGAACTGCTGTAATCATGGGGGACTTCAATTTTCATATTAATTGGGCAAACCAAACTGGGCAGGGTAGACTAGAGGAAGAGTTTATAGAATGTATTAGAGACGGGTTCCTAGAACAGTATGTCACAGAACCGACAAGGGGGGAGGCAATCTTGGATCTGGTCCTGTGTAATGAAGCAGGATTAATTAAAAATGTTATAGTTAGGGACTCGTTGGGAACAAGTGACCACAATATGGTCGAATTCCATATTCAAATAGAAGGGGAGCAGGTGGAAACTCAGGCTAGGGTGCTTAGTCTAAATAAGGGGGATTATGAAGGTATGAGGACTGAGCTGATCAAAGTTGACTGGGATAGCAGACTCAAGAATAAGACGGTACATGAGCAGTGGTGTACGTTTAAGGGTATACTGTATAACCTTCAAGAAAAATTTATTCCTATGAAGAAAAAAAGGGGTAAGGGTAAGAACAGTCAGCCATGGCTCAGTAAAACTATAAAGGATAGTATTCGGCTGAAGGCAAGGGCATATAAGGTAGCCAGAGATAGTGGGAGGGTAGAGGATTGGGAAGCATTTAAAGGTCAGCAAAAAATAATTAAGAGATTAATTAAGACGGGGAAAATAGACTATGAAAGGAATTTAGTGAACAACATAAAAACTAATAGTAAGAGTTTTTATAGCTATATAAAAAGAAAAAGGGTGGCTAAGGTGAACGTTGGTCCATTGGAGGGTGAGACTGGAGAGTTGTTGGTGGGGAACATGGAAATGGCAAAGGCATTAAACGAGTATTTTGTATCAGTCTTCACCATAGAAGACACAAAAAATATTCCAACGCTGGATAAACAGGGGGCGGTAGGAATGGAGGAGCTAAATACTATTAAGATCACCAAGGAGGTGGTATTAGGGAAATTAATGAGACTGAAGGAGGATAAATCCCCTGGGCCTGATGGATTACATCCAAGGGTCTTGAGGGAGATAGCGGTGGGGATTGTGGATGCATTGGTGATAATTTTCCAAAACTCCCTGGAGGCAGGAACGGTCCCAGTGGATTGGAAAATGGCCAATGTAACACCTATATTTAAAAAAGGAAGTAAACAGAAGGCGGGTAACTATAGACCGGTTAGTCTAACATCGGTGGTGGGTAAAATGTTAGAGACAATTATTAAAGAAACACTAACGGGGCACTTGGATAAACATGACTTCATCGGACAGAACCAGCATGGTTTTGTGAAGGGGAAGTCCTGTTTAACGAATCTGCTCGAATTCTTTGAGGAAGTAACAACCCGGGTGGATAAAGGGGAACCGGTGGATGTGGTATACTTGGACTTCCAAAAGGCTTTTGACAAGGTGCCACATAAGAGACTATTGCTAAAAATAAAAAATTATGGGATTGGGGGTAATATATTAGCATGGGTAGAGGATTGGCTAACAAATAGGAAGCAGAGAGTGGGGATAAATGGTTCATACTCGGGATGGCAACCGGTAACTAGCGGGGTTCCGCAAGGGTCGGTGCTGGGACCCCAGTTGTTCACAATTTATATAAATGATTTGGAGGAGGGAACCAAGTGTAATATATCAAAATTTGCGGACGATACAAAAATGGGAGGAAAAGTAGGGGATGAGGAGGATAGGAAGAGTCTGCAAAAGGATATAGATAAGCTAGGTGAGTGGGCAACAACTTGGCAGATGAAATTTAATACTAATAAATGTGAAGTCATTCACTTTGGGGAAAAAAAATGATAGGGCAAGTTATTTTCTAAATGAGGAGGAGCTGCGTTGTAATGCAACGCAAAGGGATCTAGGGGTATTAGTACATGAATCACTGAAAGTTAGTATGCAGGTGCAGCAAGCAATCAGGAAGGCCAATGGAGTTTTGGCCTTTATTGCTAGGGGGATTGAGTATAAAAACACGGAGGTCTTGCTGCAGCTGTACACAGTATTAGTGAGACCACATTTGGAATACTGTGTACAGTTCTGGGGTCCATACTTAAGAAAGGATGTACTAGCCCTGGAGGCAGTGCAGCGAAGGTTTACAAGATTAATTCCTGCAATGAGGGGATTGACATATGAGGGAAGGTTAAGTAGGCTGGAACTCTACTCTTTGGAGTTTAGAAGAATGAGAGGCGATCTCATTGAAACATATAAGATCGTGAGGGGCCTTGATCGGGTGGATGCACCGAGGATGTTCCCAATGATCGGGGAAACTAGAACTAGGGGACATAGTTGCAGAATAAGGGGGGGCTCTTTTAAAACTGAGATGAGGAAGAACTTCTTCACCCAGAGGGTGGTTAATTTATGGAATTCACTGCCCCAGGGAGCAGTGGAAGCAGAAACTTTAAATATATTTAAGACTAAAATAGATGGTTTTTTAGCTGCCAAGGGATAAGGGGCTACGGGGAGAGGGCAGGGATATGGACCTAGGTATGGTTAGTATAGTAAGACCTGAGTGATCTCCTGGACAAGTGTCGATCGCCTGGATTGGGGTCGGAGAGGAATTTCCCGTTTTTTTTTCCCGAATTGGACCTGGGTTTTTATCCGGTTTTTTGCCTCCCCCAGGAGATCACGAGGTTCTTGGGGTGGAGAGGGGTGATAGCGGTATAAAGGGGAGGGTAGTGTCTTGTGTTCTGTGTCTTGTGTCTACTGTTTGTGGGTAAGTGTGTCTGTTTAGTGTTCAGCCATGAGCGAATGGCGGTGCGGGCTCGACGGACCTGGTGGTCTACTCTCGCACCTACTTTCTATGTTTCTATGTTTACCGGCCCTGATTTGTCCTGTTTTTTTCCACTTCCAGTGTTATCCACACTTTCCCTAGTATAATCAGTCAGAAGAAGTGTCCCGACCCGAAACATCACCTATCCAATTTCTCCAGAGATGCTGTCTGACCCGCTGAGTGACTGCATGATTATGTGTCTCTCATTAACGTACAGATAACCTTTGGTCACAAGGTGTAATTCTTAAAGCGCTACTAGTCAATATCGCATACTGCTGATGGACTGCTGATTGGCACAGGCATTGCTGGCCTTTCCTCGCAGACGTCTAGATATAGATTGATTGACAGATACATTATTATCACAGTGAAACACTTTGTTTTGCACACCATACACAAGCTATGCAAAGAGTCGCCACGTATAGGCCGTCGACAAAGTTACAAAGTATTCATTAAAGCCCTTTAGTGAGTCCTGATTCCAGTTCTCTTTGAGCGTGAGTGGAAAGCACAAAGCTGTGTCTAATCTGAAATTAATTTACTTAGAATTAGCAATCAAAGTCAGCAAGAGCATAAGGATTGAGTAAGTGCAGAGAAGGTGATGCACTAAGTATGGTCTAATGTTTGTGCACAATAACAGGGTCTTTATACCATTGCCAAATATGCTGTAGCCGTTAATAAGTGGATAGTGGTAAAGTTCTTAACCATGATACAATTTGCCACAGAAGTATATACTTTTACAAATAGTTTCAGAAGAAATGTTATTGAAACAATATGGACTACCCCGACCCCAAAGGTACCTTCTAATTTCTTGCCGTTGAAAAGTCTGAGTAAAGGGTCAACAATATAACGCGCCACTATAGTAGGAAAAAGTAGACGGTAAAAGGTCATAAGGATTTTCAGGATGATAGAAATTCACAGATCATTGCTGAAAAATTAATCCCTCATTTTGTTTGGAATTATAATTGATGGAAAAATCCACAGATAAAGGAGGATAACAAATAATTCTGTTTTTCAATTTTTCTCATGGGTATTCAGGGAGTTTGATTTTTAGTTGTTGCTAGAGAGGCTGCCTTACAATGCCAGAGACCCAGGTCCGATCCTGACTATGGATGCTTGTCTGTACGGAGTTTGCACATTCTCCTCCTGACCTGTGTGGGTTTTCTCTGAGATCTCTGCTCCCCCCCCCCCCACGTTCTAAAGACATACAGTTTTGTAGGTTAGTTGGCATGGTGGAAAAGTAAAATTGTTCCTAGTGTGTGTAGGGTAGTGTACATTTGTGGGGGTCGCTGCTCTGTGTGGACTCGGTGGGCCGAAGGGCCTGTTTCTTTGCTGTGTCCCTAAAACTATACTAAACTAAACTAAATCAATGGGTCGAGCACCATCTCTGGAGAACATGGACAGGCGATGTGTTGGGTCGGGACCCTTCTTCAGACTGATTGTAATGGGGGGGGGGGGGCGGAACTGGTAAAGAGGTGGGGACAGGACAAGTAAAAGTCTTTGCAAAATGCCAGTTTTGTCGACTTTTTTCAGAGTTAAGGGGTACCTGAATCTCAATTGCAACGATCAGCAGAACAAAAACAAGCATCCGACAAAAGATTAAAGGGAAAAGAAAATATATACTTATCATTTGCTGTTTGGAAATAATCTCACTGGTTTACCAGCCCTGTGCCCAGAGAGTGAATTATATACTTTGCTGATAACTTACACAAGGAATCAACCGCTCGTTTTGTTCCCTAATGTGCAGACCTGACCTACATTCCAGCGTGCAGTTCTGCAAATGACCCTGTATCGAGAACCATTTTACTTGTCACGCAAAGCTATAATGCTTCAGTGATTACCTCACAAAGGCCTGTGTTTTCTTTCTGCCAGTCATGTGTTGTTGTGAGCAAGGTTATATAAAGAGCTCCGTCCGTTTTCAAGATTCGAGCTAACTTTATTTCCACTGGGATGTTTAAGTTTTGGTGTGCCATCACCTCCAGGGTTTTACTGGATTTGGAGCAGTTCTCCTTTGAATTCTTCCCTTATGTTTTTCCAAACAACTATAAAACACTTCGAGGAAATAAAACACGCCAGATGCATAATCCGCCCAGTACTAATTCTATTTCTTTTAGATGATCTCAAGAGTTCCGTAAATATTCCTGATGGTTGTAACGACTTTACCGTACGGAGCTGGGCTTGCTAATTGCAATGATAATTCTTCAGCCTTTCTGTCTAGCAGCACTCACCATTAAAACAGGTGAAGTTTAGGTTAGTTTAGTTTAGAGATACAGCGCGGCAACAGGCCCTTCAGCCCACCAAGTCCGCACCTATCTGCGATCGCTGAACATTAACACTATCCTACACACACCGGGGACAATTTACACAAATACCAAGCCAATTAACCTCGCACCTTTACGTCTTTGGAGTGAAACTGAAGATCTCGGAGAAAACCCACGTGGTCACGGGGACAACGCACAAACTTCGTACAGACAGCACCCATAGTCAGGATTGAACCCGGGTCTCTGGCGCTGCAAGCGCTGTAAGGCAGCAACTCTACCGCTGCGCCACTGTGGCCGGCCAAGTTGGATAGCAAGTTCATGTCTTTGAATAACAACACGGTTAAATGTAAAATCATCAAATTGCTATCAAAGCTGCTCAGCCCCACACTGAGATTTGAGTTTGAGTTCCTTGTCATGGGTACAGAGCCATGATTGAATGACGGAGTAGACATGATGGGCCGAATGGCCTAATTCTGCTGCTATTACTTATGACCATATGACATAATGAAACATACTGCAGTTCACGGATTATGTTTGCTGCTCATGGATTATTTTGCATTTGAAATGTTTTCAATGTGTTGTTATTCCTTGCAGATAGCAACACAGATTTTAAATGCTCCAAGACTTGCAGCAGATATTTAATTTTGCATTTAACATTCATCCAAAACCCCTTCTCTTGCTGTTGACCTTCCTGTCAGCAGTAGGAAAAGCTTGGCGTTGTTTGCTTTTCACTGTCTCCGTTTCATAGCTGCTGTGACTTTTTATTTTGTTATTCGTGCAGAGCCAGCCTGCAGTGATTGGAATATTCTGGAACCCGTGTGAGCTTCTCTCTTTCATCCTGAAGGCCTCTGTTTGCGAGTCCGTTAATGAGGCTCGAACCGCCAGCTCAGGTGGTGCTGCAGAGACCGTGCTCAGAGCAAAACAGTGCGTTCCCTTGGACCTCTCTTGTCATTAGAGCGCTTGCTACTTGTGACAAATTACCTCCTGCCAAATGACAAGGTAAAAGACCGTAAACAGCATGAAAGTAGCAAACGAGCATTGCCTCAAACCACTAATTGGCGTTGTAATTATTTTTACTGGCAGAGGTTGACAACTAAAAATGGAAGTAATAAAATCAATTGTATCTAATTCTGGCAATTTGTTGAGGATGCAATATTTTTTTCCTCAGTTTTGAATTCTTTTCACTTGTTTGGACTGGGTCCAAGTTCTGCTTGTGACAAAATGGTTTCCCCTTAGTGACTGGGTGGCCACAAATTATCCGGTTCTAAGAAGTGAGCGGAACTTTGCTTAAGTGAAAATGGTTTAGAAGATTGCAACTGGCAAGAAATCAGATGCGATTTTTAACTTTCTGATCTACTTTGAAGCCTGGTTGTAATGGAATGTCATAGATTAAGACCTTGGTTCTGCCAAAGCAATGTTCTCCCTCGATCAAAAGGTTAAGGAAAGGGTCAAGCCATTTTGTCATCAATCCAAGGTAGTCGCAAAATGCTGGAGTAATTCAGCGGGTGAGGCAGCATCTCTGGAGAAAAGGAACGGGCGATGTTTCGGGTCGAGGGTAGACATAACCCGGACTATAGGTTCCAACTCCAGACTTACCATCAATCCATCAGTTCTTCCCTCAACTATTTTCATAGGGTCTCGTACTTGTATGTGCCAATGCTACCCAGGCACAGAAATTGCTATCAAAATATGGAGGGGACCGGGGGACAGGGGGGGACACAATTTCCTGGCGGCCGCGCGCGCATGCGCACACTCACACACACGCGCGAGGCTTCGGAGGCTCAATCCAGCGCTAAATGCAGCTCCACTCTGCCTGTCTCGCCGGGTTAACCTACAGCCCTGCCTGGACTGACGGGACACCAGTGCTGCTTCTCCGCGCAGGCTGTAAACCTGGGCCATATTTCCCGCAAGTCCAGGCAGGGCTGTAGGTTAACCCGGCAGAACAGGCAGAGTTGAGCTGGGTTTAGCGCTGCTTCTCTGCGCTGGCTGTGGGCCTGGGGGTACAGCTGCCGTCTGACTCCCGATGTCTCTGGCCACCCGTGGGGGGGGCACTTGGGTGGGGACGGGACAGCGCCGGAGTGCCGGGATCGATCCTGGCTGTGGATGAGGCGCAGGTCTGTGCCGCCCCCATTGCCTGCTGACCGACATCAGGGGGGGGGGGGAACCTGTCCCACCTGTCCCCGCCCCGGGATTTCCGCCCCTGATGCTATCTATCCCAGCCATGGCTCTGAAGTAGAATTTTGACAATTCTTATTTCAATTCTCGTTCTTGAATCATTCAAACTGTTCCACCTCCAGTCACTTCACTCCTGAATCAAAGTCACCCAAATCGCAATGACTTGTTCATAATGGGCACGGTGGCGCTGCGGTAGAGTTGCTGCTTCACAGCACCAGAGATCCAGGTTCGATCCTGACTACACGTTCAAAGGTTCAAAGGTCAGTTTATTGTCACATGGACCAATTAAGGTACAGTGATATTCGTATTACCATACAGACATACTAAAAAATGCAACAAGACACACAACTACATAAAAGTTGACATAAACATCCCCACATTCCTCACTGTGATGGAAGGGAATAAAGTCTAAACTTCTTCCTCTTTATTCTCCCGTGGTCGGGATAGTCGAACCATCCGCAGTCGGGGCGATCGAAGCTCCCGCGTCAGGATGGTCAAAAAAAATTGCATCTCCGTCGAGGTAAGAGATTAAAAAAAGTTTCCCCCAACCCCTACATAAAACAAGCTAAAGAACACTAAAACACAAATTTAACACCTACTAAAGAAAACATCAAAGAAGGAAGCGACGAGACAGACTGTTGGTGAGGGAGCCATTGCTGGCGCCCCACGGTGCTGTCTATACGGAGTTTGGACGTTCTTCCTGTGACCACGTGAATTTTCTCTGCATGCTCCGGTTTCCTCCCATTTTCCAAAAACATACAGGTTTGTAAGTTAATTGGCTTCGGTAAAACATTTTAATCTAGTCTCTAGTGTGTCGGATAGTGCTAGTGTACGGAGATCGCCGGTTGCCGTGGATTCGGTGGCCTAGTGCCTGTTTCCGCACTGTATCTCTAAACTAAACTAAACTAAACTAAACATAGATCATCTCTAATCATGATTTGAATTTCTTACCCCACCCTAGGCTGTTGAATAGCAAGGCAAATGCAGAAGGTATCATGGAATGTGATTTCTGCTATTTGTGACTGTTAGTTCAGTCAGTCAACATTACACAGTTGACATAAGATAAACCTACTCCTGATCCAAACACAGAAATCCACTTCCCATTCCCTCCAATTGTATACAGTTCCACATCCAAGCTAAACATTCCAGTTTTGGAATACTACTGATCCGGACATTTCCTGTTTTTTTGAATGGCTAAGACTGTACACTAAACCTGGTCTCTTCACTAATGCCACACTAGTGCTTACTTACCTTTCCCATGGATTATGGGGCTTAATGCCTTGCTTTTTTTAACTGATAGCCAGGATTTGATCCCGTTTCGCTGCACAGAAGCACAAACCAAAGCAGGCTTGGCCTGGGAATGGATACCGACATCAGTTTGCTTATCCTTCCAGTGAACTTGGTGGGCTTGGCATTGATAGCATTGGCGGTATCCTTCGAGTGCCTGAGCTTGATGGCAGCTGGTGTCACAATCAGTCTGAAAATGTTGGCACTTGTTGGAAATGAGCGGAGAGGACTTGGAAGGGAGTCGAGGATTAGCGGTGGGGGATAGGGGTTGGCTGGTGGCCATTGAGGCAGCTGAGTCTAAGGCCCTGAAACTGACAGGGACAGGTTTACATGTGTAAAGGGCACATCGAGAGAAGGATGGTGCAGCTGTGGCTGTGATACCAATTGTTAACATTACTGGGGCCGGGTTTCCCTGCGGTTGAGACAGAGAAGGTGTGGTTGCAATTTTAGTTGGAAAATTCAGTCGTCCTAGTTATCTTGCATGTTGCTTTGGGTCTTTATTTTAAATCAGAACCACTGTCTGATTAAAACGCATGGTTTTACTGTTATTCCCACCATCGAAGGGATCGACAGGAGAATCTATACCAGATTTATATCAGATCTATACCAGCATCATCAAAGGCCCACACCACCCTGGCCACGTCTCATTTCATTCCTGCTTTCTGGAAAGTAAGGTATAGGAATCAGAAAACCGTGATTCCCAGGTTTAGGAACAGCTTCTTCTTAACAACCACCAGGCTCTAGAACACTACAAACATCAACTAAACTGAACTATAAATGGTCTGGGTCGCACTATCGATTTCAGGATTTTGTTTTGCTATAATAATATATATTTTTGATTTATTGAACTTAATTTGTTTTCATTATGTTATGTATTGAGTCCTGTGTTCACAGATCTGTTACGTTGCTGCAAGTAAGAATTTCATTGTTGCGTTTCGGTACATATGACAATAAAACGCTCTTGACTCTTGGCTCTTGGTTGGCAGTGAGTGGTGAGTGATGCACGGAGATTGCAAGAAGGGCACCTTCAAATGCCTTCGCCTGTTAGGGGTGGGTGTTAGTTGGAAACAGGGGTGAATGGTTCTCTTGATTCTCTTGGTGGAGTTGTGTTTGGGTGGAGGCTGAGTTGAGTGGTTCTGCAAAGTCGATCAACTGGATTCAAGGGCCTGTCCAAATTGGCGATTTTTTTCAGCGATTGCCGGCGTCATTGACTGACGTATCAGGGTGGCCGAAAGATTTTGAACATTTCAAAATCCAGTGGCGACAAAAAAAATGTTGCCACACTTGAGAATACACCGCGTGTTTAATATGTCAGCACACCGCAACTTTTTCAGTGACCTGCTACGTCAGTCAATGATGCCGACAGTCGCCTAGTGGGACAGGCCCTTCAATATCCAGACACACTTTATTTACCTGGTGAACAAGGAGAGCAGCACAGACCCAGTTACCGCGCTATTCCTAAATTATTCTTGGAAGGAACAACTTTTATACAGATTTTGAACAATTGAAAAATTGAGTATTCTATTACATAGAGTCATAGAGTCATAGCGTGGAAACAGGTCCACACTGACCAACATGTCCCATCTACACTAGCCCCACTTGCCCATGTGTGGCGCATATCCCACTAAACCTATCCTAGCCATGTACCTGTCTAATTGTTTCTTAAATGTTGCAATAGTCCCAGTCTCATCTAGCTCCTCTGGCAGCTTGTTCCATACACCCACCACCCTTTGTGTGAAAAAGTTACCCCTCAGATTCCTATTAGATCTTCCCCCCAACCCCCACCTTAAACCTATGTCCTCTAGTTCTTGATTCACCTAATTCCTTATTACCTATCACAATAGGCTCTAAAAGAACATTAACATCTAATAAAAACAACGTGCTATTCTTTATTTGCATTTAATCTTCGTAAAGATAATTCTCAAGAACCGCGTGCTGTACTGTTCTAGTTGTTGTACGTCAAAGGATGCACATCAAGAACCTTGTGCTGTTCTTCAAAAGATGTCCAAAGGTCTTTGTGCTGTACAGCTATCTTAACCTTTGTCATACTGAAGTTTTCACAAAGTAAGGTTGAGTATATGTAAACGTCTCCCATTCCTTCTCTCCGGAGACGCTGCCTGTCCTGCTGAGTTAGTCCAGCATTTTGTGTCTGTTCAGACTAAACATGAGGACTGCCAGTCTCTTTGTAATGTTTAACTCAACAGCCTTTTGCTCAACAATTTATTCCTCTCCACATTCATTCATTCATCATCGTTGAAAACATTAGCGATGCAGTGGTGCCAGTTTCCAACGGGAACGATGACGGACGCACCACACATCTCTGTCTTCCAGTTCCTGTGGACCTCCGCTGTTGGAAGTAAAGGATTTTTGTGTGTGTGTGCTTTATCATCGTTCTTTACAGTGCTATGTACAACAGTGATCGCAACTTCTACTGAAGTGTGGATGGCCGTTGGCTCGCTAGAAGCTCATCCGCCGTTTGACAGGTCTTGTTTTTGGTCCTGCTGGGGGTCCACAGCCCCCTCCTCACCTGGCAAACCAGGTGGGGGAAACAGTTTAGTCGCTGACTATCCGAACATGGAGCAGATAGCATGGGATTACATGGTACCCGTGGTTGGGGGAACTCCCCCCGACCGCTCCACAGATGCTGTTCAAATTGCTAAGCTATATTTAAGAGGGAGTTAGATGTGGCCCTTGTGGCTAAGGGGATCAGGGGGTATGGAGAGAAGGCAGATACGGGATACTGAGTTGGATGATCAGCCATGATCATATTGAATGGCGGTGCAGGCTCGAAGGGCCGAATGGCCTACTCCTGCACCTAATTTCTATGTTTCTATGTTTCTATGTTTCTCCAGTGGCCTTTCTTGTACCCCATCTCTTGTCTTTGTTAAGCCTAGAAATGAGGCTTGAATTTAGATTATAAAACAAATGACCTTTCACCCCACCTCAATCTGCCTTAGGGGCTAAAAATGAGCCATCTCATTGTCTCCACAGATGCCACCTGACCTGCTGAGTGTTTCCTGGATATTCCGTTCATCATTATTTAAGAAAATCATTAAACACAACATTTCCAATGGGCCTATTAAATCTTTACCCTCTCCTCATAAACCCATGTCCTCTGGTTCTTGATTCCACTATTCTGGTTAGATTAGATTAGATTAGATTAGACTTTATTAATCCCCTTATTCAGGGGAAATTCAGATGTCCTTGCAGCACACTAATAAAAATACAACATAGCATTCAAGAAGAAATTCAACACCAAAACATCCCCCCACAGTGGAAACCACTGTGGGGGAAGGCACAAAGTCCAGTCCCCATCCTCTTGTCCACCCAGAGTCGGGCCTATCGAGGCCTCCACAGTCGCCGCCACGGCGCCCGATGTTCTCGCCGGGTGATGGTACTCCGGCGTCGGGAGAACCCCCAGCGGCTTGGGGTGCCAGGAACGGCCGCCTTCCCACCGGAGACCGCAGCTTCCAAGCCAACAGACCGCGCCGGACGGAGCTCCACACACTGGCGATCTCGGCGAGAGATCCCAGGCTCCGGGATGTAAAGTTCAGCATCGCAGCTGACCGCTCCACAGAACCGCGGCTCCACGATGTTATTATCGGCAGTCCCAGCATACTGAAGTTCCAGCGCGGCGACCCAGGAAAGGCATCGCCCGCTCCACGACAGCGCTCCAGCGCTGCGCCGCTGCCAAAGCCGATGTTCTGGCCAGGTCCCCTCTGGGAAACGTCGCTCCAGGACCCGCTGGTAGGCCGCAAGGACAGGTCGAAGACGCTGCTCAGAGGAAGGCAACCCCTCCGACCCAGGTAGGGACTTGAAAAACAGTTTCCCCCTTCCCCCCCACCACCCCCCACACATAAAAAGGTTCGGCCCACTGACTGCACACTCAACGTACTAAAAATAATTAAAAAGAAGGGGAAAAAAACGGACAGCTGCAGGACAGGCAGCCGTTCAGGACAGCGCCTCCTCCTCCTCCTCCTCCGGTTAGAAGAGTATATACAGTATCTATCCTATCTATTCCACTGCATGATATTATACACATTATAACATCATCCCCCAACCTTAAAAAATGCCTTGCTGAAGTCCATGTAGATAATGTAGAGAAAATTGTGAAATATAATGTCAAAAGATTACTCTGGCTCTATTACAGTAAAAGGGGAGAGAAGGAGAGAGAATAGGAAGAGAAGGGGGGAGAGAAGGGGGAGAGAAGGGCAGAGAAGGTGGGGAGAACGGGTGGGGGAGAGGAATGGTGTAGAAGGAGTGGAGACACTTTTCAAAGTATCAAAGTACCAAAGGTATTTTATTAGTCACATTCACATACACCATGAAGTGAAATGCTTTTTGCCATTTTGCAGTACACAAAAGAATACAGACATAACACCAATGAGAGTCTTAAACAAAAAGAACATCCCCCCACAATGGCTCCCACCATGTGGGAAGGCACAAAGTCCAGTCCCCAACCCCAGTTCACACATAGTCGGGCCTATTGAGACCTCCACAGTTGCCTCTACGGAGGCCCGATGTTCCAGGCCGTTCTCGCCGGGTGATGTTGCTCCGGCGTCGGGAGAGTCCTCACAGCGGCATGGGAACCCTGGAACGGCCGCCTCCATACTGGAGGCTGCGGCTTCCGAAGCCGACAAGGCCGCGCCGATTGGAGCTCCACAACTGGCGATCTCGTCGCGAGATCCCAGGCTCCCGGTGTAAAGTTCGGCGCCGCCGCCCGCAGCTGGCCGCTCCTCAAACCCGCAGCTCGGCGATGTTGTTCCCGGCGGTCTCAGCTCACCGGAGCTCCAGCGCGGCGACGCAGGGAAGGCATCGCCCGTTCCACGATAGCGCTCCAGCGCTGTGCCGCCGCCGAAGCCGAGGTTCTGGGCAGTCCCCGACAGGAAACGCCGCTCCAGGCCCGCTGGTAGGCCGCGAGGACGGGTCGAAGCTGCAGCCCGGAGAAAAGCCGCCTCTCCGACCAGGTAGGGACCTAGAAAGGTAGTTTCCCCCTTTCCCCTCCCCCCCCCACATAAAAAAGTCTAGACCTCCAAACAAAACATTTTAACTAACTAAAAATAAAAGTAAAACGGTGAAAAGACAGGCAACTGCTTTTAAGAAGTATAATAAAGTTTAGCGGGCATTTTACCTACCGGTAGGTTTTTCTTGGTCCTACGGCTGCCCTCGACTGCCTGTAGCTAAATAGCGACCCAACTACAACGCACTACGTGTTAAAAAGACCCATGCCGACCAAATTTTACTCGCGGAATTTTATCAATATACTGAAAATTTTTCCGCGACCTAGCTGAGGCCGCGAGTATTCAGGAACTTCCCTCGAGCATGAAGGAGAGTTCCAGCCACCTCATAGGACTTCCTAGGACCATGTGTCGACCGTGCTGCGAGTTTGAGTCCAGGGCAAACACTTCTAAACCTGCAGATTAGGTCGCCCAAGTGGGACAGGCCCTTAACCCTTATCTGCCTGCCTATTTCATATCCCTCCATTCCCTGCATATCCATGTGACTATCAAAACGTCTCCTGAATGCCATTTTGACATGAATATGTCAATATGATGTGATTAATTTGATATGAATGACACGGACACACACTCACTCACACACTCACTCACACACTCACACACACATGCACACACACACACACACACACACACACACACACATACACAGACACACACACACACACACACACACACACACACACACACACAGACACACACACACACACACACACACACACACACACACACACACACACACACACACACACACACACACACACACACACACACGCACAGACACACACACACACACACACACACACACACATACACACACACACACACACACACACACACACACACACACACACACACCACACACACACACACACACACACACACACACACACACACACACACACACACACACACACACACACACACACACACACACACACACACACACACACACACACACGCACACACACACACGCACACACACACATACACACGCACACACACACACACACACACACACACACACACACACACACACACACACACACACACACACACACACACACACACACACCAATGCATGGAAACTATGTGCCGAGAAGTCTGATGCCAATTTCTCTTTTACTTTTGACAAGTGTTGGATAACTCACTTTGAAATACACACTGTGGTTCCAGTGCCAACTACATGGAATTATATTCTCTATATATTTCTGCTAAATAACACAAATGGCTCCATTGTGAAATGACATGGAAATGTTTGGTATAATTTTAGTTCATGAAAAATAATCTGTGGTTTTTTTGATCTCTCTGGGGTGGGGCTCATGTTACAGTCTGTGAGCCAACAATCATTCTTACCCCTGGCTTATGTTTCTCTCTCTCCGGACAGATCGCAGCAACAAACCAACATAGGAGGAGCATTCACCCTTCATTTAAATCACGGCTGATCAGCATCTCGACCACATTTATCTATCTAAGATTTCCCCTCTCCCATCAAGCAAAAGGTACAGAAGTTTGAAAGCACACACCTCCAGATTCAGGGACAGTTTCTTCCCAGCTGTTATCAGGCAACTGTATCATCCTACCACAACCAGAGAGCAGTGCTGATCTACTATCTATCTCAGTGGAGACGCTCGGACTATCCTAGATCGAACTTTACTTGCTTTACCTTGCACAAAACGTTATTCCCTTATCATGTATCTATACACTGTAAGTGGCTCGATTGTAATCATGTGTTGCCTTTACACTGACTGGTTAGCACGCAACAAAAGCTTTTCACTGTACCTCTGTGCACGTGACAATAAACTAAATTAAATATAGACGGGATAACATAACATATAAATTACTGGACTATAGATCCTGAGGCAGCCGTCCATATCCCACCCTGACAGCCCCAGGATTTAACTTTCGGTAATTAAATAAAGCTGGGATTTAATGCTGGTGTCAGACACAATAACCATTAAACGAGTAGATTTCTATCCGGTTCAATACTGCCCTTTGTGGAAAGTAACCTGCTGTACCTTGGTTGGTTGAACGAGTTTGTGATTTCAGACTCCCGGTGTGGTTTGCTTTGGTTTGCTTCATCTAAGGGCGGCACAGTGGTGCAGCGGTAGAGTTGCTGCCTTACAGCGCCAGAAACACGGGTTCAATCCTGACCACGGGTGCTGTCTGTACAGAGTTTTACATTCTCCCTGTGACAGCGTGGGTTTTCTCTGGGTGCTCCAGTTTCCTCCCACACTCTAAAGATGTTTGTACGCTGATTTGCTTTGGTAAAATTGTAAATTGTCCCTAGCGTATAGGATTGTGCTAATGTACAGGGTGATCGCAGGTCGGCGCAGATTTGGTGGGCCGAAGGGCCTGTTTGCGCACTGTATCTAAAGTCTAAAGTTATAGATACAAGGAACTGCAGAGTCTGGTATACAAAAAAAGACACAAAGTGCTGGAGTATCTCAGCGGGTCATGCAGAGAATTGTGGTTGCAGCCCAGGCCATCACACAAACCAACCTCCCCTCCATTGACTGCACCTACACCACTTTGCCTCGGCAAGGCCTGCAGCATAATCAAGGACAAGTCTCACCCAGGTCACCCTCTTAGAAACATAGAAACATAAAAAATAGGTGCAGGAGTTGGCCATTCGGCCCTTCAGCAATATAATCAATATGATCATGGCAGATTATCCAGAATCAATATCCTATTCCTGCTTTCTCCCCATATCCCTTGATTCCGTTAGCCCTTAGAGCTATATCTAACTCTCTCTTGAATACATCCAGTGAACCTTCTTCCCTCTCCTATCAGGCAAGAGGTACGGAAATGTGAAAAAGCACGCTTCCAGATGCAGGGACAGTTTCTTCCCAGCTGTTATCAGGCAACTGAACCATCCTCTCAACAACTAGAGAGTGGTTCTGAGCAACCATCTACCTCATTAGAGGCCCTTGGATTATCATTCATTGGACTACCGGACTTTATCTAGCACAAAACATTATTCCCTTTATCCTGTATCTGCACACTGTGGATGGCTCACTTGTAATCATGTATTGGCTTTCTGCTGACTGGTTAGCACACAACTAAAGCTTTTCACTGTACCTCAGAACACATGACAATAAACTAATATAAACTAATTTCTGGAGAACATGGATAGATAACATTTCTGTGGGTACCCGCTGATTTACTCCAGCACTTTGTGTCTTCTTTTGGTTTATCAAGTTGGCAGTTCATAAGTTCATAAGTGATAGGAGCAGAATCAGGCCATCCGGCCCCTCAAGTCTGCTCCGCCATTCAATCATGGCTGATCTATCTTTTACTCAACCCCATCCTCCTGCCTTCTCCCCATAACCCTGATATTCATATTAATTAAGAATCTATCTATTCTGAAGAATATGTCTAAAGAGGATCTCGACCCGAAACGTCACCCATTCCTTCTCTCCAGAGTTGTTGCCTGTCCCGCTGAGTTACGCCACCATTTTGTGTCTACCTTTGATTTAAACCAGCATCTGCAATTCTTTCCTACACAAGAATCTATCGCTGCTTTAAAAATATCCATTGACTTGGCCTCCGCAGCCTTCTGTGGCAATGAATTCCACAGATTCACCACCCTCTGAGTAAAGTCATTAGGGGCAGACAATAAAACTGGTGGCCATACTCACATCCCAAGGAACAAATACAATTCTGGATCACACGCTGAGAAGAAACTACCATCAAGGTTTTAAACCTTCCATTGATCCAACACCCATGACCTTCTGGGAGGAAAGGATTCAGATTTCCACCATGTTTGTGTGAGGAAAGTGCTTACAGTTTTCATGTCTGATTTTTCCTAACACATGTTTTAACCTAAAGGTTTTTAAGTTAATTGGCCTCCGTATAGTGCCCCCAGTGTGTAGCGAGTAGATGTGAAAGTAGGATAACATAGAACTAGCGTATGAACGGGTGATCGATGGTCGGCCTGGACTCGGTGAGATCAAATGCCTGTTCTAACCTGTATCTCTTAACGTATTTACCTGCAAAAAAAAGTTTGTATCTGCCATATTAATCATGTCAATAATATCATTTTCACAAGCTCAGGAAAATATAACCCAGGTTAAAGCAACCAGACTACTAATTTAACCCTTTAAAGCTTGCTATAATTCTTATCAATCCATTCCTCTATCTATACTAACATATTTGTTCCAACACTTTGATTTGATTTCAATTTTAAACATGGCACTCCAGATGGGATCTGAAGAAAACCCTGTCCAACTTAAGAAGAGACACATAATATTATGCAAGTCTTACGTTCCTTGGCATTTTTAATCTGTTGAAGCAATGGATGACATAAATTAACTTTTTCCATCTGTATGCAAGATAATAGTGATTTGTGAAGATGGTCTTGGAATCATACAACATGGGCATAGGTGCTCTGTCCACCTCACCCATCACATACATGGACACACAAATCTCACTTTACACCACACTTTCTTCACGTCCACCATTAAGAAAATATTTCCCGCATTCCAAGTGGATAGCGTCAAACTTGATTTTTGGCAACCTGTTTTTCTTAGTTGTTTAGGAAGGAACTGAGGATGCTGGTTCACACCGAAGATAGACACAAAATGCTGGAGTAACACAGCGGGCCAGGCAGCATCTCTGGATAGAAGGGATGGGTGACGTTTCGGGTCAAGCTCCTTCTTCAGACTGATGCCAGATACCCGGGTTCAATCCTGGCAGTCTGAAGAAGGGGCTCGACCCAAAACATCACCCATTCCATCTATCCAGAGTTGCTGCCTGTCCCGCTGAGTTACTCCAGCATTCTGTGTTTATCTTAGATGTTCTTGCTCATTTATTCTGATTACATTCATGCTCTTCTCTGCATTGTTATTGTTTGTTCTTATTTAACGTCATCTAACTCAGACTTGAGTCCTGCTTTCAATGCATGGCCTGGCAGCTTATGTGCATTGCACACTGTCTCTAAACTTTGTTTCCATTGTAGGCAATAAAACTGAACTTTGAAGGTGGAGAACTGCCAAAAGTGTGGCATGCCGTCAATTATGAACTTTTTGTTTTTAGTTTCAGCACACGGCGTGGAAACAGGCCATTCAGCCCTCCGAGTCCCATGCTGACCATCGATCACCCATTCACACCAGTTCCATGCTGTCTCACTGTTGCATCCACTCCCTGCAATTAGGAGCCATTGTACCGTGGCTAATTAACCTCACACCCATTTGCGTTAGTTCAATGCTTCCCACTTTCTCATCCACTCCCGACATACATGGGGGAACTTACAGAGGCCGATTAACCTACAAACTCGCAAGTCTTTAAGATGTAGGAGTGAACCAGAGCACCTGAAGGAAACCCACGTGGTCACAGGGAGAATGTTCAAACTCCACACAGACAGCACCCGAGGTCAGGATTGAACCCAGTTTTCTGGTACTGTGGGGCAGCAACTCTAGCTCCACCTGGACTCGCACCTATTTCTCCTTTCCCCCTCCCCTTCCACCTACTTTCATTCCTCTAGCTTCACAGTTTGCGAGACTTTAATCTTTTTGTCGCACACCTTCTGTCTTTTCACCTCTGGCATTTGTCTACCTTCTCCCCATCAACCCCCACCCCCAAGTCACCTGTATCAACCTATTGTCCAACAGTTTTTGCCCTCGTCCGCCCTCATTACTTTACAGTGTCCGAGATCCAGGTTTCAATACTGACTACGGGTGCTGTCAGTACAGAGTTTGTACATTCTCCCTGCGACTGCGTGGGTTTTCTCCAGGTGCTCTGGTTTTCGCCCACACTCCACAAGCATGCAGGTTTGTAGGCTAATTGGCTTCGGTAAAATTGTAATCAAGTCAGATTTATTCGTCACATACGCATACGAGATGTGCAGTGAAATGAAAAGTGGCCCTAATGAGTTTGTCCCTAATGAGTTTAGTTTATTGTCGCGTGTACCGAGGTACAGTGAAAAGCTTTTGTTGCATGCTAACCAGTCAGCAGAAAGACAATACATGATTACATTCGAACCATTCACAGCATACAGATATATTATAAGGGGAATAACGTGAATAATGTTTAGTGTAAGGTAAAGACAGTAAAGTCTGATAAAAAATAATCTCTAATGAGGTGGATAGTAGTTCAGGACTGCTCTCTAGTAGGATGGTTCAATGGCCTGATACAGCTGGGATGAAACTGACCCTGAATCTGGTGGTGTGCATTCTCACACTTCTATACCTCTTGCCCGATGGGAGAAGGGAGAAAAGTGAGTGGCCAGTGCGTGACTTGTCCTTGATTGGTGTGTAGCGTGTAGGATAGTGTTAGTGCACTGGTGATCGCTGTTCAATAGACAATAGAAAATAGGCAATGTGTGCAGGAATAGGCCATTCGGCCCGCCGATTTAATAGGAATCCGAGGGGTAACTTTTTCACATAAATTGTGATGGGTGTATGAAACAAGCTGCCAAAGGAGGTAGTTGAGGCTGGTACTATCCCATCGTTTAAGAAACAATTAGACAGGTACATGGATAGGACAGGTTTGGAGGGATATGCACCAAGTGCAGGCAGGTGGGACTAGTGTAGCTAGGGCATTGTTGTCCAGTGTGGGCAAGTTGAGCCGAATGGCCTGTTTCCACACTGTATCACTCTATGACGCTATGACTGAGAGACATCTTACATCGCTTCAGCCACAGATAGGAAATAAACAATCTGATCAACTTTGTATCTTTTTTTATTACACTGACTGAAGGAAAAATGTCAGGCCAGGAGAACTCCAAAGACGTACAGGTTTGTAGGTTAAGTGGCTTGGTGTAGGTGTAAATTGTCCCTAGTGTGTGTTAATGTGTGGGAATCGCTGGTCGGTGCGGACACGGTGAGCCGAAAGGCCTGTTTCCGTGCTGTACTTCTAAAAACACTTTTGTTTTCAAATGTATTGCAGAATCTTTTATCCTTTATGAGTTTGGTTTAATGTTACAGCCCAAGTCTTGCCATGATGCAAGACAAACTCAATATTACGTTAAACGATCAGTGCAGTTTACCGCGACTTTGTTCTCTAATTCGAGTGTGGTCCCATGCGCCACCATTTGATCCTGAGGTTAGAATGATACCATGGACCCAAACTGACATACAGTAAACATGTTCGGAGAACAAAGAGTTAAAGATAACAAAAGCGTCATCAAGTGATGCCTGCCATTGGAAGAGGTTTGGCACAGAGTCAGTTACAAGTTTGCAGGCTGTCTGTTTAACTCTGGCTCTGCGATTTCTTGCTTGCCACTGTTCTACTGACAGGAGGGCCTACTGTAGTCTGTGTTGGAGACATCTTGTGAGAAAATCAGAAAGGCTACAGTCTCGCTTGGGAGTAGCACCTTCCTCAAAGGAAAATCTTGTCAATAAATGAAAGCAGAGCAAAAGTCTTAAAGTTTAAAGCAACACACAATTTGTTTTTGTTCACAGGTTAGTGCAGTTGGCAACATTTGTGCTTGATTCTGTTACACTGCCAAGGCCAGCTTATATGGAATTAGAAATTAATGTCTCACTTTTCTTGTATGCACAAAGAACAGCCTCTTTTAATTCTCTACCATCTACAGTATCTACAACTGTTGGCAAAAAGTAAGAAGTCATATTACACACAAACTCTGGCCATCTATTTTGGAAAAGTCAAGCCCCCTTGAAAACCCGTCAAAAAGATTTTTATCATGTGCTAACAAATATCAAAATCTGGAATAGGTTTTGAATGCAAATGCTCAAAGCAGCTCTCTGTCGCCAGTGGTGATGTTGAGGAAATCAAAACCTGCCAAACATTTCACTGAACCCAGTCAACTTCTTTGCAAAGATAATCTGAGCATTGAGCTTTTTTTTATGCACTTTGTCTGCGCTGAACAGCATCGCCGTGGTCCAGCCCAGTCAACACAATAAAATCGGCCTAGCAGCCGTTAACTATTATTCTTTATCTTGCGTTTCAAGTCTTGACAATACCAACAATTACACCGGGTGTCACATATATTAAAGATAACATGAACCAGTTAAAAACTCACATACTTCAAACCAGGCACTCTCCTGTTAATGCCAACCCCCAGCAGAAATTAAAGCCAACTCCCAGGTTACTATGTGTAGAAAGGAACTGCGGATGCTGGTATATGCCCATGATAGGCTGGACTAACTCAGTGGGTCAGGCAGCATCTCTGGAGAAAAAAGGATGGGTGACGTTTCAGGTCAGGACCTTTCTTAAGACTTCTTCAGATTATCAGCTGAGATTTTGCTCAGAATTTAGAGTGAATTAATCTGCTGCCCAGTTATAAACTTCCACGGAAGCATTTCATGGGAGTTCCTAGCCACCGCGGGCAGTGAGTCTCGGGAATTCTCTGCCCCAGATGGGTGTTGATGCTGAATCAGTGAGGGTATTTAAAGAAGAAGTACATCATTTTTGGAAAGATTGGGAATGTGAGGGCTGGTACAGAGGAGGAGATGAGGCCTGGAGCAGTTCAGCCACGATCACTTGGATTGGTGGAGCAGACTTGAGAGTGGCAATTCCTAGTCCTGCACTCTCATGTTCTCATCATCTAAATTAATATTTGTTTGGATAGATTGTGAGTTTTTTCGGAATTGTGACTTTCAATTGTGAATTGCAAGTAAGAATTTCATTGTTCTATCTGGGACATATGACAATAAAACACTCTTGACTCATGACTCCTGACTCTTAAAGGCACGCATACCAATAATTCAAAGCTGCATGATTTTGGTCCCTTATCCAAAGCAACTGTATCAATTATTGTCTAAATCCCTGAGGTGCCATGGTGCAATAGACCACATTAAAGATGTGCTATACTTACACACTATGGTTGAAGTAATTTATGTTTTTTAAAAGACCCCAAAATGGTCAAGTGGCATTTCCTGACCCGCTGAGTTACTCCAGCACTTTGTGTCTTTTTTTGTAACGTAGCATCTGCAGTTTAGGCTAGTTTAGTTTAGAGATATAGTGCCCTTTGGCACACCGAGTCTTCGCCAACCAGTGTTTCCCGTACATTAACATTATCCTACACACACAAGCTACAATCTTTACCGAAGTCAATTAACCTGCAAACCTGTACATCTTTGGAGTGTGGAGAGGAAATCGGAGCACCTGGAGGAAACTCACGCGGTCATGGGGAGAATGTACAAATCCATACAGACAGCACCTGTAGTTAGGATTAAACCTGGGTCTCTGTCACTGTAAAGGGTCTGTCCCACTTGGGCGTCATTTGTGAGTCATTTGTGGTGGCGCACAAAGTTTTTGTGAATCCCAAAATCCTGGGGCGCCGCGTGCGATTGTGCATCACTGCCTATGTCACCACGCACCATGCGCGTGTAATGCACATCATGCGCACGTAATGCACACCATGCGCGCATCACGTGCGTGTCGTGACGCGTAAATGATATCGCGTGAAATGACGTGCAAATGACCCCCAAGTGGGACAAGCCCTTAAGACAGCAACTCTACCGCTGCGCCACCATGCCGCTATTTGATTATTCTCTTTTCCTGTTCCTTGAACATTTTTATACAAGCTACTCTGTTGGGGAATCAATCCTTTGGTTGATCAAATCAAAATTTCCATTTAACGAAACGTTTGCTACTTTCACCTTCAACATGATTTAGATTATCTTGGGAAAAACTTCAAACTTTTTCCATTGAGTCATTTGTTAGAATCTACATTTTTCCAGTACTGTTCTTTTTTTTTTTGCTTTCCCATATCTTACATGCAATTCGTGGATTTTAAGCACCAGTGATAAGTTTATTTTATGCAAGTCACCAGGTTTCAGGAATTATTTTCTTTAGCTGGTAACTTAACGGTTGATTTTAATTGCCACTGTTAGTTGTGAGGGCAGGAGGGGCCGATTAGATTTTTAATTCCTGGGCCTTGATCCTGGACCAGCACCCAAACCAGACAGGGAGCATTGGTTGACCAACAGGGAGAAGGGAGATAGACACAAAAAGGTGGAGCAACTCAGCGGCAGCATCTCTGGAGAAAAGAAATAGTTGACGATTCAGGGACGGGACCCTTTTTCGGACCGAGAGTCAGGGGAGAGGGAAACTAAAGGTATGAAATGGTATTGAACAGATCAGAGGGGATTTTGGCTAGTCGTGGAATGAGCGTCAGTGTTACAAATACGTCGTACGTCGTGGCGAGTAAATGATGTCACGTAAATGGCGCTCAAATTATGCCCAAGTGGAACAGGCCCTTCTATCTTCAAGAGGTTAAGAGTCAGGAGTATTTTATTGTCATTTAGTCCCGAAACAGAGCATTGAAATTCTTGGTTAGCAAATGCAGGAGAAACTCAACGGGTGAGGTAGCATCTGTGGAGCGAAGGAATAGGTGACGTTTTGGGTCGAGACCCTTCTTCAGAGCGGCACAACTAACAATTGGCCAATTACGTGGACAAGCTAAAGAAAAGGGGCATGAGAGACTCACCAGATCTCTGCGTCTGTGGCAACAAAGCAACAAGTATTGATATCTCCTTCTACTCTGCAGCTTCCATTCACTGTGTGAATCCGTCACTCACTCTTCCCCTTGTGTGGAGAGGAAGAATCTGGATCGAGTTAAGGTCGACTCCTGAAGTGAAAACAAACCTTTCATACATTGAGAGCGACTGTCAATATCTTCAATTTGTTCTTTGCTAATGCTGAGCAGTCCAATCGTCACAAATTTAAAACAAATGCCTGCTCATAATTACTGGGAGAGTGAACTGAGTGTGTTTTAAACCAAGCTATGCTAATCGGTGTTCTGTGCATTTAGTCTCATGGCTGATGTTGTGTCTGCTGGCTGCCCCTGGGCGAGAACCCATGAAAAGCAGGCTGTGAGCTTAACTGAGTTGCAATGTACAGATATCTTCCCTAAATAGCAGTGTCCACTCCAGTCAGCGTTCACTACTAGGCCCCAATATTGACATGCCTGATGTAAGTCAGAGACTGAACTCAACATGCAACGGCACCCTCCCAAGTGAACGACTCAACCGAAAGCCTGACGGAGCGCAGGAAGGATATGGGCTCTCTAATTTCTCATTGGTTCTTTAAAAAGTCTTTCCCAGGAATTCCCACTCCCTTTTCCCAGAGTCCAGGAAATATTATCCCTTCAAGTATTGCTGTGGGGTGGGAGATTGCAACCTTCACGTGGTCTGACCTGTTTCGGCAAATGCAATCAACCCGGTGTGCACAATCAAATAAGATCAAATAGAACAAGTTGTGCTACAACTTTAGGCTGTGCATGCCATAGGCAAGAAGAAGAAGTATAGCTGTTAAATATTACCATTGAATCTGCCATTACCCTCTCAAACTCCACACTGCAGGCCACAACAATTTGTTCACAAGACTTCTGGTTCTTTTTACCAAAGAAATCCAATCTAGGTCCTCTGCTACCAATTTGGCCGCCTTTTGTAAACCTTCCTCCTTATTTCCTCTATCATGGCCCCTCTATGAAATCTCTAATTTTTGTGTGCTCCAAGGCCCATCTTTCCCCATCTTGCCACATGGCCTTCCCTTATCCCCACTCATTCTCTCTGTGACCTTGACATCTTTCCTGAAGTGTCATGCCAAGCTTTAACACGATATTATTGAAGATAAATTTAGTTTAGTTCAGTTTAGAGATACAGCGCGGAAACAGGCCCTTTGGCCCACCGAGTCCGCGCCGACCAGCGATCCCCGCACATTAACACTATCCCACACACACTAGGGAAAATGTTTACATTTACACCAAGCCAATTAGCGTACAAACCTGTACGTCTTTGTAGTGTGGGAGGAAGCCGAAGATTTCCGGGAAAACCCACGCAGGTCACGGGGAGAAAGTAAAACTCCGTACAGGCAGCATCTGTAGTCGGCATCGAACCCGGGTCTCTGGCGCTGCAAGCACTGTAAGGCAGCAACTCTACCGCTGCACCACCATGCCGCCACTCGTTTAGTTATTAGTTTAGAGATGCAGCCCAGAAATCTCTGTATATTCGAGTCTGTGCTGACCAGCGATCCCCATACACTAACCGGAAGTGGCGGCGCTGTTAACAGCTGCGGCTCGCCTGCAGTCCCTCTGTCTTTTTTCGGTTGTTTTTTTTTGTCTTGTTTTGGTCAAGTTTTAGTTTGTTGGGTTGTGTTAGAGGGGGTGAAACATGTTCTCTGTCTCTTCCTTCTGGGGAAATCAACTTTTTCGTGTCGTATCCCCCTTCTCTGCCTCCGTCTGCGCTGAGGCCTAATGGCGGATCTGGCGGCCTCCAACCTGTGACCGACCCCGAGGCTCGGAGGCAGAGCCAGCCAGGACATACCAACGAGAGGCTGGCCGTCTTCGGGGCTAAGGCAGTGGTGGCCCGACTTGCTGGTTCGGCGTTCTGGCTTTCGGCGGCGGCCTGGAGCTGATGCAGCGAGGCTCGGAGCTGAGACTGCGGGACCCGGAGCTGGGGCAGCGGCCTGGACCTGGGGCGGCGGCCCGGAGCTGGGGCAGCGACCCGGAGCATAGACTGCGGGACCTGGAGCGGAGACTGCGGGACCCGGAGCTGGGGCGGCGGCCTGGAGCGGAGATTGCGGGACCTGGAGCTGGGGCGGCGGCCCGGTGCTGGGGCGGCGGCCCGGATCTGATGCTGTGGCGGGCCGTCTCGAAGCGGAGACGGCGTTCCAGCTTTCGGCGGCGGCGACATCACCACGGAGGTCTGCTGGACTGGAGAGCGGCATCTTCGGCCTGGATCGATCGCCTCAGCGCAGAGGGAGAACAAGGAGGGAAGAGACGGAGACTAAGACTTTGCCTCCATCACAGTGAGGATGTGCTTGGTGAACTCACTGTGGTGGATGTTTAATTTGTGTTTATTGTATGTTTTGTTATTATTGATTCTGTGTATGACTGCAGGCAACATAATTTCGTTCAGACTGAAAGGTCTGAATGACAATAAAGGATCTATCTATCTATCTATCTAACACTATTCTACACACACTAGGGACAATTTACATGTATACCTAGCCAATTAACCTACAAACCTGTATGACTTTGGAGTGTGTGAGGAACTGGAGATCCCGGGCAAAACCCACGCAGGTCACGGGGAGAACGTACAAACTCCATACAGTCAGCACCCGTGGTCAGGATTGAACCTGGGTCTTTAGTGCTGCAAGGCAGAAACTCTACCGCTGCACCACCGAGCCTGACCAGTTTATAACATTAAGGAAGTTGTAATAAATTTGAGACACATAAAAATGCACATGCAGGAATGTTGAACAAGACACAGTGTTGGCGGAACTCAACGGGTCAGGCAGGCAGCTTCTGGTGGAAGGAATGGACAGATATGGTGCTGGGACTTTACACTGAAACATTGACCACCCGTTTGCTCCCACAGATGCTGCCTGACCTGCCGGGTTCCTCCAGCCGTTGCAAAGTTGTACGAAACATACAATTATAAGCCAAAACCAGCTAATAATTATCTTCGTACATTGTCAAAGATAGATATAAAAATGCCTTTAAATCTTCTGCTTCTGCAATTTTAGAAGAATACTAGACCAACTGGACCACCGAAGGGGGGAGGGGCGGGGGTCAAGAGTCAAGAGTGTTTTATTCTCATATGTCCCAGATAGGACAATTAAATTCTTGCTTCCTTGGCTGTAGGGAAGTAGCTATTCCTGAACCTGGACATTACAGTTTTCAGGCTCCTGTACCTTCTTCCCGATGGCAACGGTGAAATGAGTGTGTGGCCAGGATGGTGTGGGTCTTTGATGATGCTGGCTGCCAGGGGGGGGGGGGGGGGGGGGGGGGGGGAGGGTGCAGAGGTGTGAATAACCCGGGGGGGAGGAAGGGGGCGGAGGTGCGTGAATAATCCCGGGGGGAGAGGGCGGAGGTTGTGAATAACCGGGGGGATGTTGGCTGCCATTTTGAGCTGGGGTTGCCTCTTCTTCTCCGCGCTGGCTGTGGGCCTGGGCCTTCCACTATAAAGACTGATGCGAAAAAGTTGTTCAGTTCCTCTGCCATTTCTTTATTCCCCATTATCACTCTCCAGCATCATTTTCCAGCGGTCCAATGTCTGCTCTTGCCTTTTGCTTGCTCTTTATATATCTAAAGAAACTTTTGATATCCCCTTTAATACTATTAAACAAGTGTTGGCAGGACGCACATTGTGACAACTGTGCAACTGCTTTCATCTAACCCCATGGAAGGACCCCGAGTGTGAAACTGGCTCTGCAATGTTTGTTTAGGTTGGCAACTTCCTGGCTCCTCGTTTGCTCATTGTAATTCAGCTCTCAAGGTTGGGGCCAGAGTTCCCGCTGTGCAGGGGGGTAGTTCGTTGTCCCAAAGATCGGGGTGGATTGTATAGAGAGGGGGTTGAAGGCAGAGTAGCTAAAGCTGGACACAAAGTGCTGGACTAACTCAGTGGGTCAGGCAACATCTCTGGAGAACGTGGACAGGTGATGTTTCGGGCCAGGATCCTTCTTCAAACTCTGTCCATGCTACAGGTTCACCTGTTCATGTTCGCCAGGGATACTGCCAGGCCTGCCAAGTTACTCCAGCACTTTGTGTCTAGCTGTAGGTATTCTGCTTTCTGTATATCTAGCGGTTCGGGTCGAGACCCTTCTTCAGTCTCTGCTCTCTGTGTCATTTTTTGTAAACCAACATTTGCAAATCCTTGCATCTCCATACTGAAAGCTATATTTTTGATAAAGATTTAATGTTTGAACAATCACTTCAGTTCAGTTCAGTTAAGAATATTGTCACATGTACCGAGGTGCAGTGAACAGCCTGCGATATATATATATATTTTTTTTAATTTTTTTTTTTTTTTTGCTTTGTTTATTTTATTAGAAGTTAATACAGCACAAAACAGTACAGTGGCACCTAATTTTAGGTGCCAACTATGTAATACCGTAATCCATTCCATGTACAACCTCTAGTTTTATGTTATAAGAAGGAAGTAAGCAGGACAAGACAAAGAAAACAATAGAAAGGGGAAAAAGTGGAAAAATAGATGGTAGAGAGTAGAAAAACGTGAAGTGTGTATATAAAAAATAAAAAAAGGAAGAGAGAAAGTGGAAAGTAGAAATAGAAGAGAAGGCCCCTTAAAAGAGAATTTTTCAAATCTGTATTCGGAGATGTAGCTCTATCCGCGTCATGAACTGAAAACAGTAATCCTTACGGTACGGCTGCGATATATTTTAAACCACTATTTCTTACTGCACGGCTGCCATTAAAACACCCTCCCTCCTCCTCTTCGATCAGTGCTTTGCAGTTGCAGTTTCCCGGTGCTGTGATCACTCAGCTTTTAGTACAGCAGTCACGTTTTGTTACTCAACGCAGAGTTTTCCTTGCGTTAATTTGTGACAGGCTGGAGATGACAAGATGATTTACAACACCTAGAGAACAAGGCTTCTTTTGTAAAGTGAATCTCCTGAAAAATCCCAGGAATGTATTTCATGAGGAAAACCAACAAACTAGAAACAATCCACTGTGATTGTGCTTGTTGGTGACATTGGTACAATATTATTATTATTGTGTCTGGTGGATGAATATTGCTGCCGATTTTATGCCAGTGGACAACACCAGCGCAAATTAAACCTGCAACCCATAATTGATTCACAAGAGGCACAAGAAACCGCAGATGCCGGAATCCTGAGCAAAACACAAAGTTTTCAGGGCGACAGTGACCGGGTTTGATCCTGATTACGGGCGGTGGCGGACTGGCCAGGGTGTCAACTTACCCGATGGCAAGTGGGCCCCTGATGAAGTGATAGCAAGTGATGGCAAGTGGCCCCTGTTAAATGATAGCATTGTAGTTGTGGGTGGACCCCCTTTGTTTCCTGGCAACCAATATTTTTAGACCCAGTCCGCCACTGACTACGGGTACTTGTCTGTACAGAGTATGTACGTTCTCCTCATGACATGGGTGGGTTTTCTTCAAGATCTTCGGTTTTCTCCAACGATCCAAAGAATACAGGATTTTTGGTTAATTGGCTTGGTGTAAATGTAAAGGTCCATTGTGTGTGTGTGCGCAATAGTGTCAGTGTGCGGGGATCGCTGGTCGGTGTAGACTCGGTGGGCCGAAGGGCCTGTTTCCATGCTGTATCTCTAGAAACAAAAGCTAAAATCTAAAACTCAGCGAGTCACACAGCGTCTGTGGAGGGAATGGACAGAGGTTGTTTGGAGTTGGGATCCTTCAGTTTGAAGAAGGGTACTGACCCAAACTCTGTGTGTCCATTCCCTCCACAGATGCTGCCTGTCCCGCTGAGTCCCCCCAACAATTGGACTGGAATACTTTATTGTCACGTGACAAGTCACAGTGAAATGCTTTGCTGCAAGGTATGCAAATAGTCACTACATGAAGGACACTGACAAAGTTACAAATATACCGATTTGGAGCATGGGAAAATGTGTTATCCAAATCACTGCTTGATTAGAACACCAGTAAAACCTGGCACCCAGAAGAATTATTGAATAAGATATATGGACAAGATATTAACATAAATGGGCTGAAACAGCTAGTGACCTGTTTTCGCTACAGGGAGGAGTTAAGAAGGTGGGTATATGGAGCTGATCATTAAAACGCTGGATGATACTCTGTTTTATAATATAAATATAAATATTGTGTAGGAAGAATCTGCAGATGCTGGTTTACACTGAAGAAAGACACGAAATGCTGGAGTAACTCAGCGGGTCGGGCAGCATTTCTGGAGAGAAGGAATAGGTGACGCTTCAGGTTGAGACCCTTCTTCAGACCCAGAATATCCATAAATAAAAATATAAATATTTATGCATGAATGTAAAAAAGAAATTAAAGTTCACCTTGCAACTGGTTTAGTATCTGCAGCTGATCCTTGAAGTTGGTCTGTGGAATTATCTTTCCATTATGCCGACAGATTAATATCAATGTATAAAGTTTCTTTATTGCTTGTTAGTTGCTTTATTATTTTTACAGGCCATTTCTAAGTTCCTCTGAGATTTGCCATATGCAACAATGCATTTAAGAGTGTGTATTAATTCCCTTCTTTCTGGACTTGTCAAATGTTTTTGGGAAAGAACAGATGAGGCCAATTTAGTTTTAATTATAGAAATACAGCACGGAAACAGGCCCTTCGGCCCACCGAGTCTGCACCAAACAGTGATCCCCGCACATTAACACTATCCTACACACACTATGGACAATTTACATTTATGCCAAACCAATTAACCTACAAACCTGTACGTCTTTGGAGTGTGGGAGGAAACCGAAGATCTCGGAGAAAACCCACACGGCCACGGGGAAAACGTACAGATTCCGTACAGACAGCATCCGTAGTCAGGATCAAACCAAGGTCTCTGCTGCTGTAAGCGCTTCTTCTTCTTCTGGCATATGACGTGCACAGCCTAAAGTTGTAGGACAACTTGTTCTATTTGATATTAGTTGATTGTGCACGCCGGGTTGATTGCATTCGTTGAAACAGGGCAGACCACATGAAGGTTGCAATCTTCCACCCCCTGCAAACGCTGTAAGGCAGCAACACTACCGCTGCGCCACCGTGCCACCCTTAACCAAAAACTAAAACAAAAAAAAAACAATATGAGGAAAAACTTCAGAATTGAAGAGTCAAAAGGTAGACTGAAGTTCGTTCTGGATTGGTGCTTCATTTAAATCTATTCCAGATCCTCAGAAGCTGTGTGTTGTGGATGTTGCCTCTTGCAAGTTACATTTTACAATAACATGATTCTAATATGACTTGATCTTAAGTTCCTCCCAGAGCAAATAATCAAACACGACAAAACATGGTACAGTGCAAGGATAACACAAATCGGTTGTGCGGGCCAAATATAAAGTGGCAGCAAAGAAGGATGCAATTTGGCAAACTAAGTTGTCTTTGCCATGATTTAAAGTTTAATCTGTGTGGATGATTTAAGTGTGTTCCAGATATCGTGCACAGGAATTGTTTAGAACAGGCTTATTACAGCCCCCTGTTGTACACTGTGATTATGCCCAGCTATGCAAAGTGGAAGACGTGAACAAAATCACTTTCATGACAGGGGTGATAGCTTTCTTCTGAAAGTCTGTCCGTATAAATGCTATAAATTAGTGTTGGTGAATGGCAGCAAAATTCAGAGTGGATTTGGTTAGCATGTGAGAGAGACTAGATTGTCAGGAATTCAATGTTGGTGTGGGATTGATGAGGTTGATGTGAGGAGCTGGTATTGACATGATGGGCCGAATGGCCTACTTTTTAGTTGAGTTTTAGTTTTAGAGATACAGCACTGAAACAGGCACTTCGGGCGACCGAGTCCACACCTACCCGCGATCCCCGCCCACGCTCGGGATAATTTTATATTTACATTTAAAATTTACATTTATACCAAGTCAATTAACCTGCAAACCTTTGGAGTGTGGGAGGAAAACGATCTCAAAGTGATAGTACGGGCAGGGGGAGGGGCCGGGGGAGAGGCGGAGGCGTGAGAAAGCTGGATGAGAGGAGGGGCAGGACAAAGCGTGGCAGGTGAACACATGCGAAGTGGGAGGTTGATAGGAAGATGGTGGGTGGAGGGGGGGAGGGTGAAAGAGAGATGTGGGTGCACAGCAGGGTGTGGGTATTCACCCTGACCCACTGATTTACTCCAGCACTTTGTGTCTTTTTTTACTTTGTGAACCAGCATCTGCAACTCTTTGTTTCCACATTCATGAGTTCATGTGATAGGAGCAGAATTAGGCCTTTCGGCCCATCAAGTCTACTCTGCCATTCAATCATGGCTGATCTACTTTTCCCCTCAACCCCATTCTCCTGTCTTGTTCCCATAAACCCTGATACTAATCACAAATCTGTCAGTCTCTGCCTTAAAATATCCATTGACTTGGTCTCCAGCTGTCTGCAGCAATGAATTCCACAGATTCACCACCTAAAGAAATTCCTCCACATCTCCTTTCTGAAGGTACGTCCTTTTATTCTGAGGCTGTACCCTCTGGTCCGAGACTCTCTAATTAGTGGAAACACCCTCTCCACATCCACCCTATCCAGGCCTTTCGTTATTCGGTAAGTTTCAATGAGGTCCCCCCCCCCCCCCCCCCCCCCCGCCTCATATAAATTCCAGCGAGCCTCTAGAGGCCCAGTGCCGTTAAACGCTCATCATGTTATCCCAATCATCCCTTGGGTCATTCTCATAAACCTCCTCTGGACCCTCTCCAATGCTAGCACCTCCTTCCTCAGATGTGGAGCCCAAAACTGCTCACAGTAAACACTCCATTAAAACAGATGCGAGGGGCCTGCTTGACAAGAGGAACTAAAGAGGATAGAGGCCAGGCTTGAGAGGGAACAGTAAAGGGTGGGAGCAACAGGTTAGTGGAAAGAACTGTTGAACAACGAAGGAAAAACACAATTAGTCCTCCCATTTCCACTATTTGTGAACAAGGAATTGAATGCAGAAAATGGATATATTATAAGTAAACAGCAATGTAGTGAACTAGATCTCTGTTCTGATTTTCACTGATTGATGGAATAAAAATCAAGCTGCTGGCTCCCTGATTTATATAAAGGAATTAATAGTCCAGGCAGTGGGAATTTTGTCAGCCATACCTGGAGGGGCGTCTATGGTTTCTCAGTTGCAAGAAGTTACAAGAGAAAGCTTGTTGGCAAATAAGGGATCCTTCTCTTGCCTGTCGGCTGACTGCATGCCACAAATTAAACGTGCAGCCTCCCTCTGTAAATCTGCGCACGGGTAAAATGGAACATAGAAACATAGAAAATAGGTACAGGAGTAGGCCATTCGGCCCTTCGAGCCTGCACCGCCATTCAATATGATCATGGCTGATCATCCAACTCAGTATCCTGTACCTACCTTCTCTCCATATCCCCTGATCCCTTTAGCCACAAGGGCCACATCTAACTCCCTTAAATTTAGCCAATGAACTGGCCTCAACTACCTTCTGCAGGAGAGAATTCCAGAGATTCACCACTCTCTGTGTGAAAAATGTTTTCCTCATCTCGGTCCTAAAACATTTACCTCTTATCCTTAAACTGTGACCCCTTGTCCTGGACTTCCCCAACATCGGGAGCAATCTTCCTGCCTCTAGCCTCTCAAACCCCTTAAGAATTTTGTAAGTTTCTATAAGATGCCCCCTCAATCTTCTAAATTCTAGCGAGTACAAGCCGAGTCTATCCAGTCTTTCTTCCTATGAAAGTCCTGCCATGCCAGGAATCAGTCTGGTGAACCATCTCTGCACTCCCTCTATGGCAATAATGTCCTTCCTCAGATTTGGAGACCAAAACTGTACGCAATACTCCAGGTGTGGTCTCACCAAGACCCTGTACAACTGCAGTAGAACCTCCCTGCTCCTATACTCAAATCCTTTTGCAATGAATGCTAACATACCATTCGCATTCTTCACTGCCTGCTGCACCTTCATGCCTACTTTTAATGTGAGGAACCTACTTCTCATTTTGTCCTCTGATTTACTTCAAAATTTTAAATGTGCAATTCCTCTGCTCCTTTAGTCTTAACTTAATAATGACAGCTCAACACCTTTTAAATACAATTGTTTATTTTAGTTTAGAAATAAAGTGCAGAAACAGGCCCTTCGGCCCGTCGGGTCTGCACCTACCAGCGACCCCCACACACTACCACTGTCCTACACACACTAGTTGCAGTTCTGTTTCAGTTTAGTTTATTGTCACCTGTGCCGAGGTACAGTGAAAAGCTTTCGTTGTGTGCTAACCAGCCAGCTGAAAGGCAATGCATGATTACAGTCGAGTCATTTATAGTGTACAGATACTAGGGACAATATACAATTATACCAAAACCAATTATCCTACATGCCTGTACATCTCTGGAGTGTGGGAGGAAATCAGAGCACCCGGAGAAATCCTACGCCAGTCACAGGGATTACTACAAACTCCGTACTGACAAGCACCCGGAATCAGGATCGAACCCGTGTCTCTGGCGCAACTGTACCGCTGCACCACCAATCCGCCCGAATGTTGCAGAATAATATTGGATTCAAACAACTTGTACTCTTTTCCTGACACACTTTATTTACTTGTGCACAGGAGAGCAGCACAGTTATAAATGCCACACTGCTCTGAATCCATCTGGACGAATGGCAATTTGTATACAGACATTTCATCAATTGGAATCTTGTACGCTACCTACTTATTCTTATTGACATATGGATTTACCAATCAAAGTACATTCTGATAGTATTTATAGCCAATACAAACTTCATACATTCTCGTAAGTATTAGTTACCAATAACAGTTACATGTTAGAATCTAATAACCATTCCTTGTATATTACAGGACATATTATATGATAGGTATTAGTGACCAATGAGACAAAGAGATTCCCAGGGTTGTTGTATTCACCGAAGTTTTATCAAACTTTAGTTTAGGTTAGTAGAGAGATACAGTGCGGAAACAGACCCGTCGACCCACTGACTCCACGCCGACCAGCGATTCCCGCACACCAAAGGGCCTGTCCCACTTACGCGACCTTTACAGGCGCCTGCCGGCACCCGTGATAGGTCGCTGAAATTTTCAACATGTTGAAAATTCAGTGGTGACCAGAAGGACGCTAGGACTCATTGGAGACCTCTCACGACCATAGGAACGGTATGGAAACAGAAGATCTCAGAGAAAACCCACGCAGGTCACGGGGAGAACGTACAAACTCCATACAGACAGCAGCTGTAATCAGAATCAAACCGAGGTCACTGGCAGTGTAATGCAGCAACTCTACCGCTGCGCCACCGTGCCGCCCTTAACTGCACAGTATTTAACCCTTCTATGCTGCAGCATCCACACAATAAAGTTATTTTGATCTGAAATAATAACACGTTGGCGGTTGCAAGAATGACAACCAAGTTTTATTAACTGATTTATTTTTCGAAAATAACCTTTTGGTTCACAGGTCCTTGCAAACACGTTTGGCCACAATGGTGGTCAGCACACAATTGCCGTGCTAAAGCAAAACCGCGCAAAACAGCAGCCCCTCCCGAGTCACATGACCGTGGCTTCCGAACGCCGGGTTTGATACCTGCGTGCGCCGGCAGACGCCGCTACGTGACCCCCCCCCAGAATCCGCGGTACGGAAACGCATGGGTAACCGGATGGTTTGACCGGAACTCGTAGTCTGAGGTAGCGGGGCGAGCGTAACAGTATGGGCTGGGAAAACAGAACCGGAGGGACACGACAAACGCAAACAAGAGACGGACGTTAGAGAGGGGACCGGTGAAACATAACCGGGGGTAACATGTGCAGAGGGCAGCAAAACGGCCTGCGGAAGTCCTCTATGTCACGTAGTGGCCACCGCCACAAGGCTATCCTCATCGACGTATGCTGGCTTAAGGCGGCTCACGGAGATGAACTTCTCCCTGCCATCCATGTCCAACGTGAACGTCGAGGTACCAGTCCTCAGCACCCTGTACAGACCTTCGTACACCCACTGTAACAGCGAGCGGTGGGCATCCCTACGAAGGAAAACATAAGCGGACGACCAGTGTCGGGAAGTGGGAACCGGGACCAAAGCGCGCGCTTGCTCACGAAGGTCAGCTAGCAACGCCAAAGCCGGGACCTCCAGATCATGGGTGAGGGGCAGAAAATCCCCAGGTATCCGCAAAACCAAGCTGTAAACCAGCTCGGCCGAGGAGGCGTTGAGATCTTCCTTAGACATAATTCTGATGCCTAGGAGAACCCAGGGCAACTGGTCAACTCAATCGAGGCCGGTGAGCCGAGCCTTCAACACCGACTTGAGGTGTCTGTGGAAACGCTCAACTAAACCGTTCAACTCCGAATGATACGCGGTGGTCTGGGGCAGCTTTGCGCCGTACAGCTGTGCCATACCACATCACAGGGAGGACGTGAACTGGGCCCCACGATCGGTAGTAATATCTGAAGGGACCCCGAAACGAGCGATCCAATTGGAGACAATACGCGTGCACAATCCTCAGCGGAGGTATCAGTTAATGGTATTGCCTCCGCCCACCTGTCTACGATAGTGAACCTGTCTACGATAGTGAGTATGTGAGTGGCCCTACGCAAACACAGCAAGGGACCCACCAGGTCAACGTGGATGTGCAGGAACCTGCCGTCCAAAACAGCGAAATTCTGCACGGGCGGGCGCACATGCCTCTGCACCGTGGAAGTCTGACAGGGGACACAAGAGCGGGCCCATGCTGCGACCTGCTTTCGTAACCCGTGCCAGGCAAACTTGGCCGCGACCAGGGCAGAGGGGTGATCTAGGCTGTGGATTGTGTCGAAAATCCGACGCCTCCAGGCAATCGGGCGGGTTTTGCCTGTCGAGACATCGCAAAGGACCTGCACGCCGGCGGCGCCGCAGGGCACCTCAGACAATTTAATGCCCGATTCAGCATTGCGGTAATCCCCCATGCCGACATCACCCTTTTGGGCAGCATCCAGCTCCGTGTAATCCACACCTAGTCTTAAAACGGAAACCTCAGGGGCTGCCGGACGGGACAGCGCGTCAGCCACAACGTTCAGCTTCCCCGCCACATGCCGAATGTCAGACGTGAACTCGGATATGCAGGTGAGTTGCCGCTGTTGCCTGGCAGACCAGGGATCTAATTCAAAGTGAACGCGAGTGTCTTGTGGTCCGTGAATGCGGTAAACGCACGCCCCTCCAGGAAATAACGGAAATGGTGGATCGCTAGGTAAAGCGCGAGGAGGTCCCAATCAAAAGCGCTATACTTGATCTTGGGGGTACTGCAGCTGCCTGCTGAAAAATGGCAGCGGCAACCTACCCGCTGTTCGAGGACAGCCCCTACCACGACATCAGATGCGTCCATGGTGAGGGCCATTAAGGCTGATGCCCTAGCATGTGTGCCAGCATGGTGGAATTGGCCAACACTGTCTTAGCCCCGTCGAAAGCCATCTCAGCCTCCTTGGACCAGACTAGGTCCTAAGGCTTGCCTGCTGGACACTGGAACAATGACCGCATGATGGCGGCTGCTGACGGGATGATTCGGTGGTAGAAGTTGACCATTCCAATGAATTATTGCAGGCCCTTGACGGATAGAGGCCTCGGGAAGCAACGGATTGCGTCAACCTTCTCTGGCAGCGGCTGTGCTGTGACCCAAAGAGGAAATGGAGCGCAATCCGAACTATCACTTCGTTGGGTTGATCACCAACCCGTGCTTGCGCAGCCATTCGAAGAGCAGGCTGAGGTGCTTAACGTGCTCTGCCTACGAGCTGCTGGCCACCAGAATGTCATCGAGATTGATGAATATTAATGGCAAACCCCGACCAACCTGATCTATTAACCGTCCATTGAAGCGAACGCGATCGGCCCAAACTAACGCCTCTACGTTCGTCAGGCCAAAAGCCATTCTTAGCCATTTTCGAAAAGGCCAAAAGGTGTTATGGCGGCCGTCTAAGGGACGTCGTCGGGATGGACCGGAATCTCATTATACCCGCGGATAAGGTCGACCTTCGAGAAGAAGGTTACGCTCTAAAGATGAGCCGAGAAATCTTGGATGTTCGGGACTGGGTACCGATCTGCTGTGGTTACGGCGTTGAGACGCCTATAATCGCCACAAGGTCTCTAACCCCCAGACGCTTTGGGCACCATGTGCAGCGGGGAAGCCCAAGACCTGACCGCCAGACAATCCCCATGTCCTCCATAAGTTGGAACTCGTCTCCTGCGATGCGCAGTTTATCGGGCGGGAGGCGACGCGCGTGGGCGTGAACCGGTGGGCCCTCGGTGGGAATGTGGCGGACCACGCCATGACGGGGCATAGCCCCGTCAAACCGGGGCATGAGCAACCCTGGGAATTCAGTGAGAAGGGCTGCGAAAGGTTGCTGGATCTCAACTACCTCGTCGAGTTGCTGTTGGGGCGTGGACGAATTGCGCAGCTTGGCAGGGCACAGGTCCAACACTGGAACCATGTGCCCGCCTCGCACATCGACTAACAGGGAGAACGTGCGCAAGAAATCAGCCCAATGTCAGCAACGGTGAACTTCCACCTATATGGGTGGGAGTTGAAATTTAAGTCCAGGGTTCGCGTACCGTAAGTGCGAATGTCACTCCCGTTGACGGCCGAGAGGACGGGTCCTACCTTACCGACGTGGGTATCTCGGGCGGTTGGCGGCAGGATGCTGGCTGTGGCACCGGAGTCGACCAGGAAACGGTGGCCGGAGTGGCTATCACGAACGTAGAGGCGTTAGTTTGGGCCAATCGCATTCGCCTCAATGGACAATCGGCCGAGGCATATCCCTGAAACGAGCAGGGGCTTCGCCATCTTTGGGCTTCGGTACCGTAGCGCTGATGTTAGTAGCACCAACATCGTCAGCTGTAGACCACTGGAAGTGGCGATGCTTCTTCGGCGCTGGGCTGGGCTTCCTCTTTCTCCCGATGTAGTCGCGGTTGCACCCGCGCCGTGACGGGGGAGTGGGTGAAGGCACAAACGTCCCGCCGTCTGTGGGCCCACAATTCATCAGCTCTCTCCGCGAGGTGCTGGGAATCGCAGAAATCAGCCCCCGGCGAGCATCAGGCGAACTTCGTGGGGCATCTGCTCTAGGAACGCCTGTTCGAAGAACAGACATGGGTGGTGCCCGTCCATCAGGGCTAGCATTTTTGCCATGATGGTGGATGACCGCCAATCGCCAACACTGTCCATGTGTAGGATCTTCGCCGCCCTGTCTCTGCAGCTGAGACCGAAGGTGTGGAGCAGGAGGGCCTTCAGACCTTTGTACTTAGCGATCGTCAGCGGGTCTCTGATGTAAGGCAACAGCCTCGAGGCGCAGTCCTGCGGCAGAGCTCCTATCACATGAAAATACATGGTGTCATCTGCAATAATGTGGTGCAGGTGGAAATGTGCCTCAACGTGGTCGAACCACATCTGAGGTTGATCCGGCCAAAACAAAGGTAGTTTCAAGCCCGGTGATACCTGCCTCGTGTCTTCCTGCATGATCTTTGCATGTCTAACGACAGCTAGACGGGTCGGGATCACCAATTTGGCAGTCGCAAGAATGACAACCAAGTTTTATTAACTTATTTATTTCGAAAATAACCTCCTGGTTCACAGGTTCTTATAAACACGTCTGGCCACAACGGTGGTCAGCGCACAACTTCCATGCGAAAACGAAACCACGTGAAAACAGCCGCCCCTCCCAAGTCACTCCTGAGTCTACAACGCGTAGAGAAGTACCGTAGACATTCAGCCGGCACTTTTCCCTTGTTGCTTATTCTATGTCTAATCTCAGATGAATCACAGTGGCCTCCAGGTCGGCCTAGGTAAGAGGTTAGATTTAGTCTTCAGCCACCGTCATAAACTCTGCCCTGTCCCCTTTCCAGCCACTCCTTTTGGCCGAACCATCTTTCTTAGTGGTTGCTTACCATGTGAGTGGCGCAGCGATAGAGTTGCCGCCTCACGGCACCAGAGACCCAGGCTCGATTCTGAGCAGGGCTGCTGTCTATACAGAGATTACACGTCCTCTCTGTGACCGCGTGGGTTTTCCCAGGGTGCTCCGGTTTCCTCCCACATTCCAAAGACTTGCAGGTTTGTAGGTTAATTGGCTTCCGTAAATTGCCCCCTGGTGTGCGAAACTGGAATAGCATAGAACTAGCGTGCGGGTAACACAGTGGGACAGGCAGCATCTCTGGAGAGAAAGAATGGATGACCTTTGGGGTCGAGACCTGGGTCACCCATTCCTACTCTCCAGAGATGCTGCCTGTCCCGTTGAGCTGCTCCAGCTTTTTGTGTCTATCTTTGGTTGAAACCAGCATCTACAGTTCCTTCCTACACACTAACGTACGGGTGATCGTTGGTCAGCGTGGCATTGGTGGGCATGAGGGCTGTTTTCACACTGTATCTTTAAACTAAACTAAATTTATATCCCTGTGTCTAGAAATTGGATCACAAACTACAATCCAATTGATATGACAAATGAAACAAGAATGAAAATCAGTAGTCAAATCATGCATCAGAAAGTTTCTATTCGTTGTTCCCTAAGTGGACATACAGACATCACTCCTAGGAAGTTTACTGGCATGTGGCTGCTCTGCGGAGCACTGTACTTCCAACACACTGGGAGCCCAAGAATCCTCGGGTGTTCCAGTGTAGAAACAGGTCATTCGGCCCATCAGGTCTGTGCTGACCAACACCCATCCATTCTACAACATGCCTACACACTCAGGCCAATTTCCATTATCCAATTAACCTACCAAAAACACGTCTTTGGGATGTGGGAGGAAAGCGGAACACCCGGAGAAAATCCCTCAGGTCACAGGGAGAACATGCAAACTCCACATAGACAGCACCGGAGGTCAGGTTTGAAGTTAGATGTCCAGGTCTGTGAGGCAGTGGCTCTAGTAACCGGGCCACAGTAATACCCAGTGAAACTGGTTTGCAAAAGGATGTTTAGTTTATTGTCATTTGTTCTGAGGTGCAGTGAAAAGCTTTTGTTGTGTGCTCCCCAATCAGCAGAGAGACAATACATGATTTTAATTGTGCCATTTACTGTGTATAGATACATGATAAGGGAATATAACCATATAACAATTACAGCACGGAAACAGGCCATCTTGGCCCTACAAGTCCGTGCCGAACATCATTTTTCCCTTAGTCCCACCTGCCTGCACTCATACCATAACCCTCCATTCCCTTCTCATCCATATGCCTATCCAATTTATTTTTAAATGATACCAACGAACCTGCCTCCACCACTTCCACTGGAAGCTCATTCCACACCGCTACCACTCGCTGAGTAAAGAAGTTCCCCCTCATGTTACCCCTAAACTTCTGTCCCTTAATTCTGAAGTCATGCCCTCTTGTTTGAATCTTCCCTATTCTCAAAGGGAAAAGCTGATCCACATCAACTCTGTCTATTCCTCTCATCATTTTAAAGACCTCTATCAAGTCCCCCCTTAACCTTCTGCGCTCCAGGAATAATATTTAATGCAAGGTAAAGCCAGTAAAGTCCAATCAAAGATAGTTGAGGGTCACCCATGAGGTAGATAGTAGTTCAGCACTACTAATTTACAGCTCTACAGAGGAAGCAGCCTCTGCAGCTATAGACAAGGCCCTGACTCAAGTAGTACTCCATTATGTAATTTACTTACCTCAATGTCCCTTGGGTCTCACCCACAAGCCTGAGATTTCTGTCCAACTACTATCGATCTCCCAACTACCAGCTAAGAATGATCCCAGGAATGAGTAGGTTAACCTCTGGTGAGCGTTTGTCGGCACTGGGCCTGTACTCGCTAGAGTTTAGAAGAATGAGGGAGAACCTCATTGAAACATACAGAACAGTGAAAGGCTTGGACAGGGTGGATGCAGAGAGGATGTTTCCACTGGTAGACAAAAGTGCTGGAGAAACTCAGTGGGTGCAGCAGCATCTATGGAGCGAAGGAAATAGGCAACGTTTCGGGCCAAAACCCTTCTTCAGACTGATGTAGGGTTGGGGGGGGGGGGGGCAAGGAGCGGAAGAAAGGACAAAAGGAAGAGGAGGAGGCAGAGGGCTGAGGGAGAGCTGAGAAGGGGATGAGACAACAAGGGCTACCGGAAATTGGAGAAGTAAATGTTTATGCCGCTAGGGTGCAAACTGCCCAACTTCCGGTGGTCCTCACTCTGGCCATGGAGGAGGCCCAGGACAGAAAGGTCGGATTTGGAATTGGAGGGGGAGTTGAAGTGCTGAGCCACAGGGAGATCAGGTTGGTTAATGCGGAACTAGTGGTGGTGTTCGACGAAACGTTCGCTAAGCCTATGCTTGGTCTCACCGATGTAGATCAGCTGACATCTAGAGCAGCGGATGCAATAGATGAGGTTGGAGGAGATGCAGGTGAACCTCTGTCGCACCTGGAATAACTGCTTGGGTCCTTGAATGGAGTCGAGGGGGGAGGTAAAGCGACAAGTGTATCATCTCTTGCAGTTGCAAGAGAAAGGGAGTGGGTGGTGCCGGAGGGAAGGGAAGAATTGACCAGGGAGTTGCGGAGGGTGCGGTCTTTGTGGAAAGCAGACAGGGTGGGTGAATGGAAGATGTGGCGAGTGGTGGGGTCACGTTGGAGGTGGCAAAAATGACGGAGGAGTATTTGTTGTATGTGATTGCTAGTGGGGTGAAAGGTGAGGACTAGGTAGGGAAGTGTCGGAAATGGTCCAGGTGTATTTAAGTGCCGGAGGGAAGTTAGTGGTGAAGCGGATGAAGTCAGTCAGTTGTGTGTATGTACAGGAGGTAGCACCAATGCAATCGTCGATGTAGCGGAGGAAGAGGTCGGGGATGGGGCCCTGGTACGTCTCGAACAAGGAATGTTCGACGTACCCTACAAAGAGGCAGGCATAGCTGGGGCCCATGCGCGTGCCCATAACTATGCCTTGTATTTGGAGGAAATGGGAGGAGTCAAAAGAAAAGTTATTAATGGTAAGGACCAGCTCTGCTAGGTGCAGGAGAGTATCTGTAGACGGGGATTGGTTGGTTCTCCAGTCGAGGAAGAACCGGAGGGCTTTGAGACGTTCCTGGTGGGTGATGGAGGTGTAGAGTGACTGGACGTCCATGGTGAAGATGAGGGGATGGGGGCCTAGAGAACGGAATGCCCGGAGATGACGGAGAGTGTCTGAGGTGTCTTGAACATAGGTAAGGAGGGATTTAACCAGGGGGGTTAGGATCAAAGATTATAGAGGAGCAAGATAGACCATTCCTCGAAAAACGCGTAGTATCACGTGTGTGATCGTCGACGCCATTTTTCGAGGCATTTATTTGGGCTTCCCCCACACTGTCATGGCGTCCTTATCTAAATTTCATCTCACTGCTCTGCTATCAAGTATTCTAATTGTAAATCTAACGACCCAACCTGTCATTCTTTAGGTACCCCAATAAAAAGGAAAGGTGAGAAAATATTTTTATTATTTTCAGTCGATATTCTGTCGTGAAAATGTTATTTTCTGTTCTCCCATCAACGGTCATTGGGAAACTGGGTTTGTCGGTACATTAGAAAGTTATTAGACTTATTTTTAATAGATCTTTTCTTACAATAATAATAAAGACAATTTTAACACTTCTGTACGTTTTTGGTTTTGTTCTTGTAAGGGATTGGTCTCCACAATATGGCCCGCGGGACACATTAGGTCCAGTGACCAGGAGATTTTTTGAGCTCAGATTCAAGTCCGAGAATGGGCGGCTGTTACCCATTATATCCCTCGAATTGTCACGGCATCACAAGCAAAGATCACAAGCCTGCCGTGAAGAAGGGTGCAATCAAATATTATACAACTCTGCTCTATCATCTTTGGGTGCAATGGTTGGCCGGGGGGTTCGGTGGCGGCGGCCGCAATCAAAGATACTAGAGGAGCTCTGCTCTATAATCTTTGGTCGGAATGGGACGGCTGCGCGTTATAATGTGCTATCATTCCACTCTCCCTCTCCCCTTCTCCCTGTCCCCTTCTCCCTGTCCCCTTCTCCCTCACCCCCTTTTCCCCTTCTCCTTCTCCCCCTTCTCCCTCTCCCCTTCTCCCTGTCCCCCTCTCTTCCCCTTCCCCCCTTCTCCCTCCCCCTCCCACCCTCTCTCTCTCTCCCCCCCTTTTCCCCTTCCCTCCCTTTCCCCTTCTCCCCTTCTCCCTCTCCCCTTCTCCCTCTCTTCTCTCGATCTCTCTCTCCCCTCCTCTCGATCTCTCGCTCCCCTCTCTTCTCTCGATCTCTCTCTCCCCTCTTTTCTCTCCATCTCTCTCTCCCCTCTCTTCTCTCCATCTCTCTCTCCCTCTCTTCTCTCGATCTCTCTCTCTCTCTCTCCTCCTCTCTTCTCTCGATCTCCCTCCCTTCCCTCTCTCCCTCCCTTCCATCTCTCCCTCCCTTACCTCTTCATGAGAGTTGGCAGCTCTGCTATGCCTTGGGTCCCAAAGAGGATAGAAAGAAAATACTTAATGGTCTTTGTAAGAAGATTTTAATAAGCTCTTCTACATTTAAGGTAAATGACATATTAGAGAAAAAAAGCATCTTCAATATTTAGGTCTCTCCACACAACTGAAAACAATTGCATTTAAGTGATATATCATCCATTGTTCAGGCATGTAGCACAAAATTTTCAATAAAAGTTACAATAAACTTCCTACATATTCCAGGAATGCATCTCATAAAAATGGAAGAGGCTTAAATGCATTGTAAAATCATAAATCCATGTTGACTTGGACTAATCCTTTTACTGCTATCCAAATGCCCCATTATTACATCTTTAATAATTGACTCCAGCATCTTTCACACCACCAAAGTCAGGCTAACTGGTCTGTAATTCCCCGTTTTCTCTCTCGCTCCTTTCTTGAAAAGTGGGATAGCATTAGCTATCCTCCAATCCACAGGAACTGATCATAAATCTATTGATCGTTGGAAAATGATCATATGTATAAATATATATGTATGTGTATATATGCATGTATGTGTATATATGCATGTATATGTATATGTGTATATATATGTATGTATATATATGTTTATATGTGTGTATGTATGCATATAAATGTATCCATATGTATGCGTGTATTTGTATGTGTGCATATGTATGTGTATACGTATGTATGTATGTATATATGTATGTGTATATATATGTGTGTATAAATATATATATATGCATATATATATTATTACTATATAATTATATATATAATTGCCTTTATGGTTCATGCACATCATCTTACAAGACAAATAAATTAATAGTGATTATTTAAATCAAAGTTGCTTCTGATCCATGAGAATAAACTTAATTATCTCTAACTTGCCTCTCACACACAGACACACATTCATATAAATATATAAAATATGTATACGTTAAATTTAATTTTGTGCAGTGTGTGTTAAAGCAATACAAGGGAAACTGCACAATACAATGCAAGGGAAACTACGCAAAGGAGGGGGCTGTTCCTGCTACAAGATACTCGAGGATCTTTGCTTTGGATCAAAGATTGTAGAGGAGCTCTATAATCTTTGCTTTGGATCACAGCGGGTGGCATACCGGAAGTCGCGTGTCGCATCACGAAATGGCGGCCGTGACGTTCCGTCACGTACTACACGTCAGTCCATTGGATTTCGGAGGAGTGGTCTATCTTGCTCCTCTAGGATCTTTGGTTAGGATGGAGTCGAGGTATGTGGAAATATGTTTGGTTTCCACTCGTGGGAGAATCTAGGACTAGAGGTCATAGCCTCAGAATTAAAGGACGTTATTTTAGGAATAAGATTAGGATAATTTTTAGTCAGAGGGTAGTGAATCTGTGGAATTCTTTCCCACAGACGCCAAGTCAGTGGATATTTTTAAGGCGGAGATAGATAGATTCTTGATTAGTACATGTGTCAGAGGTTATGGGAAGAAGGCAGAAGAATGGGATAAGGAGGGAGAGATAGATCAGTCATGATAGCATGGTGGAGTAGACTTGATGGGCCAAATGGCCTAATTCTACTCCTATCACTTATGACCTATTTCCAACTACCAACACCTACCAATGATCATAGGCTAGATGACCCATTAGTGGGCAATGAAAGAAACCATGCTCCCTAACATCCTACACTCAGCCTGACCCATCTACATAGCCAACTAGTCACGATTCCAAACCCTACACAAAACCACAGACCCATCCCCAGCCCTGGCTCTGGACCAGCCTAATTTCCTTTGTGCACCCGTACTGGAAAGCCTGTGAATTAAAGGCTTTGTTTAATACAGGGGCTTGAGAAGGCATTATAAATAAAAACAGAAAATGTTGCAACTACTTAGCAATCAGGCAGTATCTATGCATGGAGAAGCAGAGTTAACATTTCAGGTAAACAACCCTTTATCAGACTAGGGATGAAGAGACTAGTTAGTTATAAGTTGCAGGGAGGGTGATAAAATGATGTGTAGGACAAAGGGTATATATCTGATAAAATGAGGTCAGTATTTTCAGGGGAATAGACTATTGACAACGATTAGTTTAATTTATTCTAGATTGGAGATACATCATGGAAACTGGCCTTTCAGCCCACCGAGTCCACGCCAATCATTGATCATCCATTTACACTAGTCCTATGTTTCCCACTTTCTCATTCACTCCCTACACATTAGGGGCAATTTTCAGGGAGCAATTAACCTACAAACCAGCTCGTCTTTGGACTGTGGGTGGAAACTGGAACAGCCAGAGGAAACCCACGCGGTCACAGAGAGAATGTGCAAACTCCACAGAGACAGCACCCAAGGTCGGATCGAACCCAGGTCTCTGGCGCTGTGAGGCAGCAACTCTACCAGCTGATGGATAAATGAAGGCAGGGAAAGTTAACAAACAAACAAACAAAATGTAAACTCAAAAAGCTGGAGTAACTCATCGGGACAGGCAGCATCTCTGGAGCGATGAATTCTGAAGAAGGGTCTCGACCCGAAACGTCACCTATTTGTCCTCTCCAGAGATGCTGCCACTCCAGCTTTTTGTGTCTATCTTCGGTTTAAACCAGCATCTGCAGTTCAATCCTACACAAAATGTGAACTCTGTGAGATAAGCGCATTTAGAGACATCAAGTACAAACAAAGAAATAATAAAACCTACAAAATGCAGAGCTGGATGGAAGTTATGGTCCAGGAAGGAAGAAGATATCTGCGAGGATATAGGTTCAAGGTGAGAAGGGGAATATTCAAAGGGAAACCTCTTTACACAGAGGGTGTTGTGTCCTGAAACATGTAGCTTGGGTTGGTGGTGAAACAGATATCATAGTAGCATTTCAGTGGCTTTGTGATAAGCAGGGAATGGAGGGGTCTGGATTATGTGCAGGTAGATAAGAGATTGCATTGCATTGAACGCCATCATTATGGGCCGAAGGGCCTGTCCTTGTGCCATACTGTTCTATGTTTAGTTTAGTTTACAGATACAGTGTGGAAACAGGCCCTTTGGCCTACCGAGTCGTTGCCGACCAACGAACGCCCTGCACATCAACACTCTCCTACGCACTAGGGGCAATTTACAATTTTACCAAAGCCAATTAAACGAAAAATCTTTGGGATGTGAGAGGAAACCGGAGCACCCCGAGAAAACCTACAAGGTCACAAGGTGAATGTACAAACTCCATACAGGATTGAACCCAGGTCTCTGGCACAGCAAGGCTGCAACTCTACCACTGTGCCACCGTGCCACCCTATGTTCTAGGTTCCTATGAGGTGAGTCTCATCATTGGTGCAGATCTGACAAGGATGTCTTACAAAGAGAGGTTCTGCTTAAAGTGAATGGCAACCTAGATTGCCAAAGAAAGTAAGTGTGGAGTTTGCCAAAGGGTGCATCATAATTTTCTAATCCTTCCTATATATACAAAAGACGTATCCAATGTTTACAAATATATAAATTGAGGGTGGTACAGTGGCACAGAGGTTTAGTTTAGTTTATTGTCACGTGTAATGTGCAGTGAAAAGCTTTTGTTGCATGCTAACCAGTCAGCAGAGAGACAATACATGATTACAATCGAGCCATCCACAGCGTACAGATACATGATGAGGGATAAGGGTAGCGGTTCTGCCTTACAGTGCTAGAGGTTCAATCCCGACTATGGGTGCTGTAGGTACGGAGTTTGTATGTTCTCCATGTGACTGGCTTTCTCCAGCTGCTCCGGTTTCCTCCCACACTCCAAAGATGTGTAGGTTTTGTAACTCAATTGGCCTCTGTAAATTGTTCGCTGTCCCTTGTGTGTAGTGTATGGTACTAGTCTACGGGGTAATCGCTGGTCGGCGCGGACTCGATGGGCTGAAGGGCCTGTTTCCACACTGTGTCACTAAACTCTGAAGTAAAGTCTAAATGATGTCAAAGACCTGGATGATGGCAAATATAAAAACCTTGCTCAGAAAGGGGTGTAAAGATATTCCCAACAACGATAGGCCAGACAGTTTAACTTCAGTGAAGATAGACTCAAAAAGCTGGAGTAACTCAGCGGGTCAGGCACCACCTCTGGAGAAAAGGAATAGTGGATGTTTTTGGGTTGAGACCCCACTTCAGACTCCCTCCTCCATAGTTTAATTTCAGTGGTGGGGAACATTTTAGAAATATTATTAGAAAAAAAATAAGCACGTTGATAAGTTTGAGTTAATAAGAGAGTTTTGATGACATTGACATAAAAGGGTAGTAAGGAAAATGGAGCCCATGGAATAAAGAGCTCAGTGGCAAAATGGATAATAAATTGGCTCAGAAACTGAAAGCAAAGAGTCATAGTAAATGGTTGTCTTTCAGAAGCAGGAGGGAAATGTCAAAGAACACGGTATAGTTTCCATTCATACAATGTTTTTTTCATTGGAACTGCACATAATTCAGTCTCCCAGGTATTTCTGAACGCTGGCTGGCCGGCCAAACCTAGTGCTCTGTTGCGCGTTCTAATCACTATGGAGAATAAATATTTCCTTTCAAAATATCTTGATGAGATGGGAGTGTGGGGTAGCGCTGGCAAACGTGGTTTGAATTTGTTGAGGTAATAGTTTACGTCTGGGGCAAGGGTTGGTCGTTGGTGAGTGCGGGTGTAGAGAGGTATTCCTGCCATAATTGTTTACATCTTGCTCCTGGGCTGTTCATTAGCCCAGGGTCAGCAATGCAAGGCAAAGTTTTAACCAGGCTCCTTCAAGTAATTGTTTGCAAGAGTTACATGGAAAGACCTTTGAAATACTTAGGAGGAATGGAGGGCTTTTTCATGCACATGATAGTGTGCAAAATAACAAAAAATGTGCATGATGGTAAGTATTAACATACTTGAGATGTAATGTAGACCACTGGAGGTTAAATGAGAGAATTCATTCCAGCTTGCCTGGTGGATTGGGTGATTGATGCTATCCAGGTTTCAGTACTTCAATTACCCTCAACCTTGTATATTCTGGAAGCAGGCCTCTCGAGTCAGGATTTCCCCATCATTTCATTACTGGGCAGGGTCAACGTGATCAAAATCAATGCATTCCATTCAATGTCAAGATGGCATCAACAAGCCTAATGAAGTAATTGGACAAAATGTCTAGGTCAAGTTAATTTGCACAGTAAATTATTGGTTACATTTGGAATACTGCCCGCAGCTCTTGCACTCCATCTTCAAAACACTTTCAAAGGAGCGCATTCAAGATCATTCTGTCCCGATTGCGCCCTGTGTAACAGAACCCCTGTCCCCAATGGGTGGAGGAAAAGCAAACTTGGAGGACCACCGGCTTACAACAGCCAGTTTCATATATCTATTTCCCACAGCTTCAGATGTCATGGAACTATAGATAGAAGGAAGCTGTTCATCCTACCATGCCCGAGTTACCCTCAGTCATAGTCACCTCTTCTCCAGTGATTGTTTTACAGATACAACGCGGAAACAAGCCCTTTGGCCCACCGAGCCCATAAGCCACAAATTGGCTTCGGTGCCATCTGAAGAAGGGTTCCATTCAGAAATGTCACCTATTCCTTTTTTCCAGAGAGGCTGCCCGACCCACTGAGTCACTGCAGCATTTTGTGTCTATCTTGCATTGGGTTTTGTTGTATTCGTGTAAAAAGGCGAAAACAGATCCCAACATCACTGAATAAAAATGATACTTTACACCATCTTGGGTCCTTCTGTAACCATCTTAAATCTCTAACTATGACATATTATGAAAGAATTGGTCGACTGGTCTTGTATTCACTGGAATTTAGAAGGATGAGAGGTGCAGCAGGCAGTAAAGAAAGCAAATGGAATGTTAACATTCATAGCAAAAGGATTTGAGTATAGGAGCAGGGAGGTTCTACTGCAGTTGTACAGGGTCTTGGTGAGACCACACCTGGAGTATTGTGTACAGTTTTGGTCTCCTAATCTGAGGAAAGACATTCTTGTCATAGAGGGAGTACAGAGAAGATTCACCAGACTGATTCCTGGGATGTCAGGACTTTCATATGAAGAAAGACTGGATAGACTTGGTTTGTACTCGCTAGAATTTAGAAGATTGAGGGGGAATCTTATAGAAACTTACAAAATTCTTAAGGGGTGGGACAGGCTAGATGCAGGAAGATTGTTCCCGATGTTGGGGAAGTCCAGAACAAGGGGTCACAGTTTAAGGATAAGGGGGAAATCTTTTAGGACCGAGATCAGGAAAACATTTTTCACACAGAGAGTGGTGAATCTGTGGAATTCCCTGCCACAGAAGGTAGTTGAGGCCAGTTCATTGGCTATATTTAAGAGGGAGTTAGTTGTGGCCCTTGTGGCTAAAGGGATCAGGGGATATGGAGAGAAGGGAGGTACAGGGTACTAAGTTGGATGATCAGCCATGATCATATTGAATGGCGGTGCTGGCTCGAAGGGCCGATTGACCTACTCCTGCACCTATTTTCTATGTTTCTAACTAGGTGTATCTCCATCCAGATCATAACTTGCCAACTTTCAGGAAGATCAACCTTTGATGAACTTTTAATCTATTTTTAATGCCTATGCCTCCATTTCTATGGCCCTGGCAGTATCCTCTTCTTCAATGAAGGCATCTGACCTTAGGATTTAGACTGGTTGTGTTGGGGTTGTGATTTTGGAAGCAGGGCTTTTAGTTGCAGGACATCCCAGTGCAAGTCATCAATCAAATAGTGAAAGGCTTGGATAGAGTGGATGTGGAGAGGATGTTTTCACTTGTGGGAGAGTCTAGGACTAGAGGTCATAGCCTCAGAATTAAAGGGTGTTCCTTTAGGAAGGAGACGAGGAAGAATTTCTTTAGTCAGAGGATGGTGAATCTGTGGCGTTCAATGTCACACTAGGCTGTGGAGGCCAGGTCAGTGGATATATTTAAGGCAGAGATAGATCAATTCTTAATTAGTACGGGTGTCAGGGGTTATGGGGAGAAGGCAGGAGAATGGCGCTGGGCGGGAGAGATAGATCAGCCATGATTGAATGGCGGAGTTGACTTGATGGGTCGAATGGCCTAGTTCTGCTCCTATACTTATGAACATGAATTACCAGATGGGTGATGTACAATCACGTGTAGATCTTTGATTGCATCTCAATTAATCATGCGGAAAGCAGCAGGTTAGCTTGAAGGAAAAGGTCCAAGTCAATTTGCAAACATGTCCAGCACTTATAAATATGGTAAAGAGGGATTGTTGATGTCCGTATGGCGTAATGTTGGGCACATGGATTGAACATCACATTATCCACTGACCATCCAATGATCCCAAACCTTTTAATTTTGAAAAGTTCTCCTCTCGATCTTTTCAGAGATTTCTCCCACTGAGTCACTTTACTTATTTTTAGTTTAGTTTCGTACAGAGATACAGTGGAAACAGGCCCTTCAGCCCTTCAGCCCACCGAGTCCGTCCCGGCCAGCGATCACCAACCAGTACACTAGAACTATCCTACACGCTAGGGACATTTTAACAATTTTACAGAAGCCAATTAACCTACAAACCTGCACGTCTTTGGAGTGTGGGAGGAGGCCGGAGCACCTGGAGTAAAACGCACACGGTCACGGGGAGAACGTACAAACTCCGTACAGACAGCACCCATAGTCAGGATCGAATTTGGTGCTGTAATTCTACCGCTGCGCCACTGTGCCGCTCACTCTTATTTATTGCCTTCTTATCTTTGATAACTGTTATCCTTCCTGTTAATGTTCCAAGATGGCGCCCATGCCAGGTGACTCTCTGTCTGCTGATCCCAGAAGTAGATCTGCAATCACTCATTACAATTGCTCCACTCTTTTAAATCTTTATTTCAACAGCAACATTTCTTACTCTAACTATGCTCCCTTTATAGTGTATCTGAACACTGTGTTTGACTTGGTTGTAATCATGTATAGTCTTTTAGCTGACTGGATAGCATGCAACAAAACAAGCTTTTCGCTGTACCACGGTACACGTGACAATAATAATAAACTAAACTAAACCTGATATTCATTTGTGTCATCTCACGTGCTGGATTAAATTAGCTTTGACATTCACAGGCTGAATGAGAGGGCATCCTGTAACATTTCCAAAACTTTGATGCTTTCTTTGTCTGTCCTTTTCCAACACAAGAAAAGGCAACAAACGACATAACTTCACAAATCCTGTGCTCCAAAGTCACACTAGAAGGCAGTCTCATAGTTCATAAGTTATAGGAGCAGAATTAGGCCTTTCGGGCCCATCAAGTCTACTCCGCTATTCAATCATGGCTGATCTATCTTTCCCTCCCAAACCCATTCTCCTGTCTTCTCCCCATAACCCCTGACACCCGTACTAGTCAAACTCAGCTGGCAGATTAGTGTTACCATGTTGGTGGTTTGAGCAAAGCTTTTGACCAGGAGAGCAAAACCATTGAGGTCCAATTTGATCAGATACTTCGGATTTGGAGTTTACATTAGGATTTGGCAATGTAATCCAGCATCTTATTTGTGGACACAAAGTGTTGGAGTAACTTAGAGGTCAGCCAACATCTCCTGAGAACATGGATAGGTGATGTTTCAGGTCAGGGTTTCTCTTCGGTCTGACTGTAATAGGGTTAGGGTACAATCCTGCTATAATCAGTCTGAAGATGTCACAACACAAAATGTCACTCATCCATCCTCACCAGAGATGCTGCCTGGCCCATTGAGTTACTCCAGCATCTGCCATTCCCGTGTTTACATCTTATTTGTGGTGTTGATTGCTCCCTCAATTTAGCACTGATGAAATTCATCTGCACAATACATTATATAGGAGCGACCCAGTGGCACAGCGGTAGAGGTGCTGCCTTACAGCACCACCGACCCGGGTTCAATCCTGACCTCAGGTGCTGTCTGTATGGAGTGTGCACATTCTCCTCGTGACCTCGTGGGTTTTCTCCAGGGTGCTCCAGTTTCCTCCACATCCCAATGGTTAATTGGCTTCTGTAAATTGTCCTAACATGTCAACCACGGCTGGGTCGCCTGGGCGAGGGTGTCTGATGTTGAAAGACCCGAAACACCCAATGACCCCAGATTACATCACTGATGATGTGTTCAAGAGCATCAATAGATGTATTTTTAGCAAGTAGGATAGGGTTAGAGTATGGGGTAATCGCATGTTTAGGCCCTGTTTCCAAGCTGAATCCCTAAAGTCTAAAGTAAAGAATCAATTAATGGCGATAGTTCTCTGTGAGCAGGAATAATGGCGCCACATTGAGGATAAGGCTTACTTTATTCTTTTAATATGTAGTCTCTTTTAATTTTCTATGTTCAACCCAATCTGGCAATGTTCTTACATGGTAATATATTACTTGCATTAACAAGCAAGATGTTAATTTGGACTGTACAACTGGTTGTGCTTCAAGGTGTTGTGAATCATCTCCCCAGGAAGAAACATGTGTTTAGTCCTTGCTCTTTTTCACATAATTATGATTTAATTACTAAAGGTGATGATTGTGTAAAAGGCAAATTGAACATTTTGCACATGTGAGCCTGCTGTTACCATCAAGTACCTCATCAGTTATTACTGAGTACAGTGTACTCCCACTATGCTGAAGTAATAGACTTCAGTACATCTTTCCCCTACCAACCATCCCTTATTGAATTTGCAAATTGGCTGCAAATTTGGGCCATACACAGGTATGGCTTTGTTGGTTATGTCTTGGCATTCTTTCATTCATCATGATGCAGCTTTATAGGACTTTGGTTAGACTGTACTTGGAGTATTGTGTGCAGTTCTAGTTGCCCCTATACAGGAAGGATGTGGAGGCTTTGGAAAGGGTGCATAGGAGGTTTACCAGAACAATGCCTGGATTAGGTGGTGTTAGCCATAGGGAGAGGTTAGGCAGACTTGGATTGTTTTCTCTGGATTGCTGGAGGTTGCAGGGAGATCTGTTGGAAGTATGTAAAATTATGAGAGGCATAGATGTGGTAGACAGTCAGAATCTTTTTCTCCAGAATGGGAAAAGCAAATACTAGAGGGCATAGCTTTAAAGTAAGAGGGGAAAAGTTTAAAGGAGTCTTTTTTTACCCAGAGGATAGTGAGCATCTGTAATACGCTGATGGGGGATGGGGGGGGGGGGGGGGGGGGGGGGGGTGAGGCTGATATGATAGTGGCATTTAAAAGGCTTTTGGATAGGCACATAGAAATGCAGTGAAGGGAGGGATATGGATTATGTGCAGGTGGATAAGTGATGGTCTTGGCATCATGTTCGGCACAGACACTGTGGGCCAAAGGGCCTGTTCTTGTGCTGTACTGTTCTATCTAGGGCCGTGAACATCAAAACTAATTTGATCCAGTACTCGAGAGAGCACAGATGAATATCAGGTTAGCAGGATGGGTAACAGTTATCGAAGATAAAAAGACGACGCATAAGAGTAGGGTGTGAAAATATCGAAAGTGCCTCAGTGTAGAAATCTCTGAAACAAAGATTGTTGGTTTTAGATGCACTCTAGAGACGAACAGGTAACTTTGGTTGATTTTCAATGCAATGTTACAGAGGTGCCATAACTCCACCAACGCTCCATTTGCTCACTCTAATGGATTTCTCAATGTCCTCATCCATATATCCATCACTAAACAATATCAGTAAAACACCCTTATTTATTTATGACAGATTTTAGAGATTTGCTAAGCAGCTGAATTCCCCACATTATCACAGTTGAAAAGTTAAATTAAACTGTAAAGTCTTCGGATATCCTGTGTTCTTTAAAGGTCCTATATAAATGCAAACATTATCATTTCCTCTCTGAACTCAAACAATTTATAAATCATGAGAGGAATGGATGCGCAGAGGCTCTTGCCCAGAGTAGGGGAATCGAAGACCAGAAGACATAGGTTCAAGGTGAAGGGGAAAAGATTTAATGAGAATCTGAGGGGTAACTATTTCACACAAAGGGTGGTGGGTGTATGGAACAAGCTGCCAGAGGAAGTAGTTGAGGCTGGGACAATCCCAACATTTAAGAAACAGACAGGTACATGGATAGGACAGGTTTGGAGGGATATGGACCAAGCGCGGGCACGTGGGACCAGTGTCAAGTCAATCAACTTTATTTCTATAGCACATTTAAAAACAACTCTCATTGACCAAAGTGCTTTACATTAGTGCAGGTGCTAACATGCTACAAACAGTGGTACATAGATCAACAATACATACATAGATACATACATACAGCGCTCCTTCAGAGGACCTCAAGAAAGGCTTGAGAGTAGAAATAAGTTTTAAATCTAGACTTAAAAGAGTCGATGGAGGGGACAGTTCTGATGGGAAGAGGGATGCTGTTCCATAGTCTAGGAGCTGCAACCGCAAAAGTTGGGACATGTTGACCGGTGTGAGCAAGTTGGGCTGAAGGGCCTGTTTCCACACTGTATCACTCTATGACTCTAATTTTAATTTATAATTGCAATGCAGCTTGAACAAGAAACACCTTGAAGGAAACATATGGTGAAAAGGGCAACTGCAACCACTATGAGAAGCCTCGACCATATGGAAATGGAAGAATTATTAGTCGTAATGTCATACAGCACAGAAACAAACTCTTAGACCCAATTCGTCCGTGCCTAACACTGTCTGAGCTGCAGTTAGGCACATCTCCCACAGGGACCCCTAACTAACCCACCTCCTGCAGGAGGAGTACACCACTGCCCCAGCTGCTATCTCTACTGCACTGGGCCAAAGAAGATTTTGTGAAAAAGATAAAAACACAGACTGTACTGTATCCTACTATCACTCTCTTCACTGAAGGCTCTGGAGCCAAACACCTACCCCCAGACTTACTCTCAACAAAGCCTCTTGGGTCAACGCTTCACACTCACCCTCCACAAAGCAAGTCTCTTGAGCCTCTCGTGAAAGCCTCACACTTACCCTCAGCAGCGTAAGCCGCTCGAGAAAAAGCCTCGCACTTATCCTCCACCCAGCTGCCCCCAACACTCTGGTTCCATTCACTTTTGGACTACTTGATGTACTCATGTATGACAATATGTGCCAGGATAAGGAATATAGCCCTAGCCTGCAAAACAATGTTTTTTGAGTTGCACTAACAAGCCAATACCATCTCTTATCTACCTGCACATATTTCATATTTCTCCATTCCCTGCAGATCAATGTACCTATCCAAAAGTCTTTTAATTGCCACTTTGGTCAGGGCAAGGTCCTACAGAGAGCAAAGAGATCATGACTGGATGATCCTGGAGTCTCCTGGAATTGTTTGAAATTGTGACATGGAGTCTTCCACATCCACCGAACAACATCACGGCATGGTCTCATCCGAAAAACAGAATTCCCAAGGAAGAGAAGCCGAAGTAAAGAAGTGTAAGCCAAATAACCGAACGGAAACAAAGCCGAAATGCCACCTAACCTAAAGGTGGGAAACTAAATGCAAACTAACCGAAAGTGCGGGATGCCTAAAAGCCAACCAACCGAAAGGATGCGTCGCCTACAAGCCAAAGAACTGATTGGCCTCTCTGCCGAAAAGTCAAATAACGGACATGACGTCGACGGAGGGGGGGGAGGACTTGTCAGCGATTGGTCCAGACCCCCGCGTCCATCACATCACTGGCCGGTGGAGACGGGAGGGTGGGGGCCATTTTCCCACACAAGCCATAGGTGACTGGGCACTCTGAACCCGAGCACCAAGTTGTAAGCGGCTGAAGGAGCGCATCCCTCGGGACAGCCCCCACTCTCCCACGGCCACGGCTGCCCTCCGCCTCGTCTCCCCCGTGCAGCCGCACTGTGACGGGCTGTGGGTCGGGAGCGCCGGGTGGAGCAGAGATGTGGGACGGGCTGGTCCCTCCGCCCACCCAGAGTCACTGATCATGATGCACCGCCATCGGACCCCAACCCCCATACGGGTTGATTCACCCCCCCCCCCCTCCCCATGACCCCCGGACCCCGGCCCATACATGGGGTGATTTACCAGCCCCCCGACACCCACACCGGGTGATTCACCCCCCACCCCGGCCGCGGGGACAGACGGCTTGGGACATTGGCAGCCATAGTAAATCGCTTTTAAAACATGGGGGGACACATAAATTCCCTGGCGGGCCGGGTGTGAATTCCCTGGTGTGCATGGCCACGAACAATTTTATCTCCTCCCACTTCCCCCTCCCCCCCCCGGAACAGGCAGCATCTCTGGAGAGAAGGAATGGGTGACGTTTTGGGTCGTGACCATTCTTCAGACCTTGGTTAGTTTGGATTTAGGCGACCCGCCATTTCGGTTAGTTGGCGTTTCGGCTTCTTTTCTATTCGGTTATTTGCCTTCCACTTCTTTGCTTTTGACTTCTCATCCTTCGAGTCACGTCCGGGTACCCTAAGGGCAACATAGCCCCTGTAATCTGCCTAGGAATGCCAGCCTAGATCTTATAGAGTGAGAGAATCTTACACACAAATCTCTGGATTTATACTTTTAAACCCAAAGCCTTCTGAAATGTAAGTGGACAATTGAGAGTATTGTGATCATTTCTGGGCACCATGTTATAGGAAAGATGTTGTTAAGCTGGAAAGGGTGCAGAGAAGATTTATGAGGATGTTACCAGGACTTGAGGGACTGAGCTACAGGGAGAAGTTGAGCAGGCTAGGACTTAATTCCTTGGAGCGCAGGAGCATAAGGGGTGACTATAAAATCATGAGAGGAATTAGTTTAGATTTAGTATAGAGATACAGCATGGACACAGGCCCGTTGGCCGACTGAGTCCATACTGACTAGCAATACCCACGTGATATCACTATTCTACTCACACTAGGGACAATTGCTACATTGATACCAAGCCAATTAACCTACAAACCTGTACGTATTTGGAGTGTGGGAGGACACTGAAGATCTCAGAGAAAACTAACACGGCCACGGGGAGAACGTACAAACTCCGTACAGACAGCAGCCGTAATGAGGATTGAACCCAGATCTCTGGCACTGTAAGGCAGCAACTCTACTGCTGTGCCACTGTGCCACCACTAATTGATTGGGTAAATACACAGAACCTCTTGCCCATTGTAGGGGGCATTGAGAACTAGGGGACATAGGTTTAAGGTGATGGGGAAAAGATTTAGTAGGAACCTGATGGGCAATTTCTTTACACAAAGGGAGGTGGGTGTATGGAACGAGCTGCCAGAGGAGGTAGTTGAGGCAGATACGATCGCAACGTTTAAGCAACATTTAGACAGGTACATGACTGCAGTTACAGTTTAGTTCATTGCCACGTGTACTGATGTTGCATGCTATCCAGTCAGCGGAAATACAATACACGATTACAATGAGCCAATTACAGTGTATAGCTACACGATAAGGGAATAACGTTTAGTGCAAGGTAAAGCCAGCAAAGTTCAATCAAGGATAGTCCGAGGATTACCAATGTGGTAGATTGTAATTCAGGACTGCTCTCTGGTTGAGGTGGAATGATTCAGTTGCCTGATAACAGCTGGGAAGAAACTGCCCCTGAATCTGGAGGAGTGAGTTTTCACACTTCTATACCTTTTGCCCGTTGGTGTGCTTTAGTGGTCATTGCATCAATATGGGTGGTCCAGGAGAAGTTGTTGGTCATATTGACTCCTAGGAATTTGAAGTTTTCAACCATCTCTACTTCAGTGCCGTCAATGCAAACTGTGGTATGTGCACCGCTTCACTTCCTGAAGTCAATCACGGCCTCCTTTGTCATGCTGACACTGAAAGGTTGTTGTCCCGTCACCAGGACACGAGGTTCTCGATCTCCTTCCTGTACTCTGTCTCAATCAGTATTTGATATCCGGCCCACAATGGTGGTGTCGTCTGTGAATTTGAAGATTGAATTAGGTTTGTACATGGCCACATAGTCGTGGGTCTACAAGGAGTAACGAATGGGGCTGAGAACGCATCATTGCGGAGAACCTGTGATGAGGATTATCGTGGAAGATGATTTGTCCCCTCTCCTCGCTGATTGGGGTCTGTTGGTCAGGAAGTCGAGGATGCAGATGCAGAGATGAGTGCCGACTTCCACGAGATCGGTGATGAACGTGGATGGTAGAATGGTATTAAAGGCAGAGCTGTAGTCTGACCTAGGTGTTTCTTTTATTCAGGTGTTCCAGGGATGAGTGTAGGACAAGGGCAATGGCATTGTCCGTGGATCAGTTGTGGCGGTTGGCAAATTGCAGTGGGTCAAGGACACTGGTAGACTGGGTTTAATGCTTTCCATAACTAGCCCATCAAAACATTTCATGATGGTGGATGTTAAGGCCACTGGCAGTAGTCGTTTAGGCATGAGGTCTTGCTTTTCTCCGGCACCAGGATGACTAGGGTGACTATTCAGCGAGGAAAGGTTTAGAGGGATATGGGCCAAACTCAGGCAGGTGGGAATAGTGTAGGTGGGACATGTCTTTGGTGTGGGCAAGTTGGGCCACAGGGCCGGTTTCTACACTCTTTGACAAGTTACCATTGAGGCATAGCTAAAGTATAAAGTATAAAGTATCCTATATTGTCTTTCAAACTTTTGGTTTGACCGAAATTACTAACCTTGCATTCATGACAGAGAATAAAATAACAGAACACAAAATGAACACAGTTTAACATCCACCACAGTGAGTCTACCAGCCACCTCCTCACTGTGATGGAAGGCAAAATTCTTAAAGTGCTTGTCTCTTCCTTCCTTGTTCTCCCTCTGCATTGAGGCGATCCAGGCTTTCGATGTTGGGCCCCCCGCCGGGTGATGGTAAGTCCCGCGGCCGAATCCGAGCACCACGAACGGGCCGGTTCAAACTCCGCGGCCAGGGGCAGAAGAAGCCGCCACCTTCCAGTCCAACGGACGAAGCTGTTGTTGTGGGAACTCCAGAGGTACCAACCTGGGACCTGCGAGCTCCCACGTTGTCGTCCACTGGGCCCGCGGCGGAAGCCTCCGAGGCTCCGAGGTCGAGTACTGGCTCTGCCTCCGGAGCCTCGAGGTTGGTCCCAGTTGGAGGCCGCCAGCTCCGCAATTAGGCCTCAGCGCAGACGAAGACGGAGACGCAGATACGACAAAGAAAAAGGTCGCATACCCGCCCGAAGGAAGAGGCCAAAATAACTTTCCCCCACCTCTCACACATACACAACTAAAAATAAACTAAAACATACGTCCAACAAGAGAAAAGAAAAAAAAAAAAAAGAAAAAGACAGACAGACTGCAGGCGACCCGCAGCTGATTCGGTAGCACCGCCACTATATGTCCAACGTATGAGATCTCTTTAAATTTCTCCATGATAATTAATTATTTTTTTAATATCGGGCCATCTCTAAATCTTGAAGATAATTTGCAAAAATCTTGTGACTAAATATGAAGATTTTTATCATTATAACACAAAAGTCTCTTGCAAGAACTTTCAGACTTGCAGTGTTTCTTTAAACTTTTGCCTGCAAAAGTTATCCCAAGCCAAGCCAACTCCATTTTCCAAAGCAGATGTGTTCCACTTGCCACAGTTGTGTAAGGCTGGAAGCTATCTGTAACGTCAATGTATCAGTTCGGGGATGTGTAGGAAACCAGGCTCTGTTGAATGTAGATACTGAAACCACCAAACATATGCACTGCTGGAGAATTTTATAGTAAACTCTGAACTATGAAGAGATGGAATGTAAACTGCGTGCGGGATTTACAAAATATCACCAACATTAACTGTGGAGCTTTGTCATCATCTCAATAAACAAATGGATTCATCTTGGACCCGAGGCCTACTTGCCATTCTTTCATTCATACACACCTGGCACAGTGAGATCTTTACATTCTCCTCGCTTCATAATAATCTTCTGGCATTTTATCAGACTTTATATCTGATGTTTAGTTTGTCAGTACAAGATGTTTTGTAATCATTGTCATCACCATTCAAGACCTCTTGTTGACATATCCTTCCTCCTTTTAACGTTCCAGTGTGCAGGTTCTCAATTTTGTTTTGGATTGAGAAAATCTTTTTTTGAGGCAAAGAAAATGGATTCACCTTTTGTTTGCTACTCAACCGATAAGCTAAACGCCAATAAGAATTTTAAATATTAAAAGTGCACTAAAGATTTGGAAAGATGCCACTCACATCACACATATTTTTATACAATAATTTAAATACATATAGTGCCAGTTACGACCTCAGGTCACCTCAATGCGCTTACAGGCAATAAAGAGTTTGAAAGTAATCACCATTAATTTAGGCTGTGTTCAAAAATAGTGAAATAATTGACTAACTAAACGCATTTGGCGATTATTTTTAGTTTAGTTTAGAGATACAGCGCGGAAACAGGCCCACACACTAGGGACAATTTACATTTATACAAAGCCAATTAACCTACAAACCTGTATGTCAGTGAAGTATGGGAGGAAACCCAAGATCACGGAGAAAGCCCACACAGGTCACGGGAAAAACATACAAACTCCGAACTTGCAGCACCCGTAGTCGGGATTGAACCCTGGTCTGTAAGGCAGCAACTCTACCCCCACGCCACTGTGCCGCCCAGATTGCAGGATAGATATGAGCTGAAAAGCTCAATTAATACCTGTGAATCTTTTTTATCGACCTAAACAAGAGGATAACTTATTTTAAAGTTTCATTGCAAAGGCATGGTTTACATGGATAGGGCAGGTTTGGAGGGATATGGACCATATGCAGGCAAGTGGGACTAGTGTAGCTGGCACATGTTGACCGGTGTTGGCAAGTTGGGCCGAAGGGCCTGTTTCCACGCTGTATCACTCTATGACTCAGACTCTACGGCAATGCCTTTAACATTATAGCATTTCCCCTGAACTGTACTGAGGTGCCAGCCTAGAACTTGTGCTCAAAAGGCAGAATAAAGGTGAGAGTAAGTAACGAGTAACTCTACTAAAGCCTAAGTGTTCACACTTTGCAGTTGTCTGTGAAAATGTACTCCAACACTATTTATGTATTTTCCTCAATAAATATTATGAAGACTAGAAAACAAGATTATAACCATTGCAAGTATGTAATGAATGGTAATTACAATCAGGAGAATGCTGGTTCGATTAATAGTTGCTCAAGTTTCACAACTAGCCCACACCAACCAACATGTCCCATCTACACTAGTCCCACTTGCCTACATTTGGCCCAAATCCCTCGAAACATGTCCTATCCATGTACTTGCCTAAATGTTTCTTAATCATGTTGATAGTATTTGCCTCAACCACCTCCTCTGGCAGCTCACTCCATACACCACCACTCTTTGTGTAAGAACGTTACCCCTCAACACACTGTACAGGATCTCACAGAATATGATTGTGTCTATGATATTAAGATTTTTACTGAATAGTCCACAGATCCATTGTTAATGCCAGGCAGGTAGTGCAGGTATATTCTGTGGCTATCCCCCTCTTCTTTGAATGCTGATTGAGGGGGGTAGAATTCCCGGGGAGAAGCAGGTTGCTTTGTTTGTGGGGCCATGGCTGCCTTTGTTACACAGGAGGGGAGGGAGGGCCATAGTGAAATGGAATTCTTTAAGAAGGCAAAAAGAGAGAGGTTTCTGTTACCACAACAAGACTCTAGAAGGCTATGCTGCCTCCCTGATGCAATGGTCATGGATGTCTCTGAGGGGCTGTGGTACGTTCTAAAATGGGGCCTGAGGAGCCTGTTGCCATGTTGCACATTGGCACCAATGACAATAATAAAAACAAGGGGCAAAGAATTAAAAACTAACTCCAGGGACTTTGGAGATAAAGTAGGACCTCAAGAGGAATACTACCTGTGCCACGTTGTAAGAGGTTTAGAAACGGAAAGGTACACTGAATGAGTACATGTGTAGGAAGGAACTGCAGATGCTGGTTTAAACTGAAGATAGACATAAAACGCTGGAGTAGCTCAGCGGGTCAGGCAGCATCTCTGGAGAGGAATGGGTGACATTTCGGGTCTCGACCCTTCTTCAGACAAGTCTAGGCTCATCTGAAGAAGTGTCTCGACCCAAAACATCACCCATTCCTTCTCTCCAGAGCTGTTACTCCAGCTTTTTGTGTCTATCTTTGGATGAGTACATAGCTGGAAAGGAAGTGTAAGGGGGAAGAAGTTTCTGATTTCTGGTACATGGCAACTAGTTCTGGGAGAAGTGGGACTAATGTGCCCATGGTCGGTTGAGCAAGAAAGGCAAGGGGAAGGGGAAGGGGAAGGGAATGAACCAAGATAGGGGGAAACAACAAAGAGAGAAATATAATAGAGGAAAAGAAGAAAAAAAGTAAAAAATACTGAGAAGGAGGATGAGAGTGTGAAAAAAAATCTAAAGGTATTGTGGTATAACATGCAGAATATATGCAGAAGGATAAATTAATTAATATCTATCTATCTATCTATCTATCTATCTATCTATCTATCTATCTATCTATCTATCTATCTATCTATCTATCTATCTATCTATCTATCTATCTATCTTACTAAAACTCTAATCTTGACCGCTTTTGGCCCACTGTGCTGCAATTTCCGACAGAACGCCACCAACTACGGCCGTCATTTTTGGCCACATCGCTCAGAGCCCCCCTCCGCCTTACGGGTATGGAGGATTTTTCCCAGCGATGAGAAATCAGAGATATATTAATGTTTTAAAAAAATTCACCATTCTCTCTGCTGCCCCTGCTGGAGGGGGGGGGGGGGGACTATAAAACCACAAAGTGGTGTGCCTCACTCAGTCTCTGCAAGATGAATGATGCCAAGGGTCACGTCTCTCTGAGCTCTGAATAACACTGAACAAATGTCTACACAACTGTGAGTCCCCTTAATGTGATTTGAAAATGAAAATATGGTTTGTTTGAAGTCAAAAGGCACTGCCTGCAAATGGTGGCTTGGGTGCATTGGCTTGAAGTTGAAAGGCACTACTTACTGCAAATGGTAGCTTGGGTGATTTGGCGTGAAGTTGAAAGGCACTTCTTACTGCAAATGGTGGCTTGGGTGCTTTGGCTTGAAGGTGAAAGGAACTACTTACTGCAAATGGTGGCATGAAGTTGAAAGACACTACTTACTGCAAATGTTGGCTTGGGTGCTTTGCTTGAAGTTGAAAGGCACTACTTACTGCAAATGGTGGCTTGGGTGCTTTGGCTTGAAGTTGAAAGGCACTACTTACTGCAAATGGTGGCTTGGGTGCATTGGCTTGAAGTTGAAAGACACTACTTACTGCAAATGGTGGCTTGGGTGCTTTGGCTTGAAGTTAAAAGTCACTACTTACTGCAAATGGTGGCTTGGGTGCTTTGACTTGAATGTGAAAGGAACTACTTACTGCAAATGGTGGCATGAAGTTGAAAGACACTACTTACTGCAAATGTTGGCTTGGGAGCTTTGCTTGAAGTTGAAAGGCACTACTTACTGCAAATGGTGGCTTGGGTGCTTTGGCTTGAAGTTGAAAGGCACTACTTACTGCAAATGGTGGCTTGGGTGCTTTGGCTTGAAGTTGAAAGGCACTACTTACTGCAAATGGTGGCTTGGGTGGCTTGGGTGCTTTGGCTTGAAGTTGAAAGGCACTACTTACTGCAAATTGTGCCTTGGGTGATTTGGCTTGAAGTTGAAAGGCAATTCTTACTGAAAATGGTGGTTTAGGTGCTTTGGCGAAGTTGAAAGGCTCTACTTACTGCAAATGGTGGCTTGGGTGCATTGGCTTGAAGTTGAAAGTCACTACTTGCTGCAAATGGAGGCGTGGGTGCTTTGCTTGAAGTTGAAAGGCACTACTTACTGTAAATGGTGGCTTGGGTGCTTTGGCTTGAAGGTGAAAGGCACTACCTACTGCAAATGAGGTCATGAAGTTGAAAGGCACTACTTACTGCAAATGGTAGCTTGGGTGCTTTGGCTTGAAGTTAAAAGGCATTACTGCAAATGCACTTACTTCCTGTTTGCACTCTATATTGATTTTAGAGCAGATGCAGAGAATTCTTCCCATGAATGAAAAATAAAAGTGTTATTAGTGCTTATAAAATGCTGAGAATCTCTCTCCTGTCAATCACGCCATGAAAGCCACAAATTTTCCGATGGGAGGGGGAGGGGTTATAAAACCCGGAAGTGTGGGTGTGGCTCAGTCTCTGCATGATGGGGAGGGAGAGGTCGTGATTCTGTGTGAGCTGTGAATCAGCTGAACACACTGAATGTCTACTGAATTGTGAGTTTGGTGTTTTGTGTGGTTTTATGGTGATTTCACCCTGCATGAAATGGTGTGAAGCTGCACTTGAATTTGGTGGCCTTGCACCCTGCTTGAAGTGGAATGAAACTGCACTTGAATTTGCCGGCCTTCCATCCTGCTTGAAGTGGTATGAAACTGCACTTGAATTTGATGGCCTTGCACCCTGCTCATAGTGGTAAGAAACTAAACTTGAATTTGGTGGCATTGCACCCTGCTTGAAATGGTAGGAACATGGATTTTAATTTGGTGGCCTTGCAACCTGCTTGAAATGGAATTTCAAGGAATAGTCATGAGTCAACTGCCAGCCCACCAGTCGTGAGTGAGCTGCCAGCAGATCAGGCTTGAGGGACTGAGCTGCCACCTCAAGAACCCATACCAGCACTCCAGAAAGCACCCCCACTGGCCACCAATATTGGAATTGGTGGGGAGGTGGAACATGTCGTTTGGGGACCAGCCCTCCTGTGTGAACATGGGACCTAACGGGTCCCACTTAGTCTAGTACATAACTAAAACTCTGACATTGTTATGTTCCGGTTTGCGCGGTCAATCTATTTGCACAAAAACGGTATGCGATAGCGCCACGATATTTTTGCCAGCTTACTCACCATTCTCCTCTGCCGCGATTGTGCCGTTCCGTTCCGATCGGTGGTCTAATGTAAAAGTTGCGAAGTTTAAAAATCGCACATGCGCAGATCAATCTACTCTCCTGCCCATCGGAGCCGCGTGGATTGGTCTATTCTCCTGTCACTCCGTGGGACGGTCCACCCCTTCCTGCGCCATTGCGTCTTTACTGGAGCTGAGGGAGGCTTTGGATGGCTGGCGGAGGTCTCCAAACAGACACAATTTGCAGAGGGACCGGAAGCGACCCAACCCAACCCAGCCCGGAGTAGCACGGAAAATGGAGACTGATCCCAACGGAGGAGAACGTCCAGCGACCAGTGCCCACTGCGAGTCCACATCACTCGCTGTGTATTCTCCAGCCCCCACCAACCCCCCCACCCCACACACACACCCCTCCCCCCCTGCCCACACACCCTTCCCCCCACTACTCCCCCCCACCCCTCCCCCACAACCCCCCTTGCCCAACAACCCCCCCCCCCCCCCACACCCCTCCCCCCCCCCCACACACCCTGTCCACCACCTTTCCCCCCACCCCCCCTTCCCCTCCCCCCCCACACAACCCCCCTTGCCCAACAACCCCCCACATCCACACACCCTACCCCCTGCCCACACACCCCTCCCCCCCCCACAACCCCTCCCCCCCCCCCCAAACACCCCTCCCCTCCACTACCCTCCCTTGCCCCTACAACCCCCCCCAACCGCACACCCCTCCCCCCCCGGAACTCCCCCCCACACACCCCCCTCACTCCACAACCCCTTTCCCCAACCCCCCCCCCCCACAAGCCCTCCCCCCACAACTCCCCATCGTCCCCACACTCCCCCCCCCCCCCCCCCCCCCCACTCAACCACTCAACCCCTCCCCTCACACCACCCTCCACCCACTCCTACAGTGCTGGGGGATGAGAAGAAATGAGCCGTGCCTGACAGTTAGGTGCTGTGGTGAGTGGTGGAATATTGCGTTGGGGAATGGGTTGGGGGAACCAGGCCTCCCATGTGACTGGGACTCAATGTGTCCCACTTAGTCTAGTCACAAATAAGTATATTACTTTTACAGAGATTTGGCTGCAGAGCATCTGAACATCCAAGAATATTTGTGGGAAAGAACTGCAGATGCTGGTTTGAAATCTGAAGAAAGGTCTCAATCCGACGTGTCACCCATTCCTTCTCTCCAGGAATGCTGCCCATCTTGCAGCGTTATTCCAGCATTTTGTCTATCCAAGGATATTTGAAATTTCAGAAATTCAAGTTAAAAAAGAAAAATATCGTGGTGTGATTTTGTTATAAAAAGGCGGAAATTAATGCAACATTGTGGACAGTTAACATTAAGGATTGTATAGGTGTCAGAGGTTATGGGGAGAAGGCAGGAGAATTAGGTTAGGTGGGAGAGATAGATCAGCCATGTTTGAATGGCGGAGTAGACTTGGTGGGCCGAGTAGCCTAATTGTGCTCCCAGGACATATGGTCTTATGATTTTATGGATGGAGTGTGGCTCCGAAAGCCATAATTTGCAAGCTAGGAAACACCAAGTGGAAGAAAATGTTTGTGGGGCTTATGTCCAGACCCCACTCCATCGAAATAATCCAGGGGAATGGAATTATCAGGAAATGAAAGCCCATGCAAGAATAATACGATGGTAATCATGGCTATTTTTAATCTATATGTAAATTGACAGATTGTAGACAGATTAGGGAAAGATGCAAAACCAACAGGGTTGTCAGAGTGTGCACCTTTAACTTCTTCACCATTGACATAACATCAATGCAAAAAACTCAGTGGAAATTACTTAGACGGGACAGAATTTGTAATGGAAGATGAGGCTGGCCATCTGACTGGTGTTTCAGTGGAAGAGTATTTTAGGAACAGCCTCTTAGGTTTTAAGATAGTAATAAATAAAGATAAGGCTGGACCTTGGAGGAAGATAGTAAAATGGGATAAGGCAGATTACAGCATTACTAGGCAGGAACTCAGGAGAGTAAATTGGGAACAGGAAGAATGCGTAGGAAGGGATTGCAGATGCTGCTTTACACCGAAGATAGACACAAAATGCTGGACTAACTCAATGGGTCAGGCAACATCTCTGGCAAAAAGAAATAGATGACGTTTTGGGACGAGACCCTTCTTCAGACTGAGAGTCCGACACTAAATGCTGGAGTAACTCAGCACGTTCGGCAGCATCTCTGGAGAAAAGGAATAGGTGACTTTTTGGGTCGAACTCAGTCTGATGGAGGGTTTTGACTTGAAATGTCACCTATTCTTTTTCTCCAGAGATGCTGCCTGATCCGTTGAGTTACTCCAGCGTTTTGTGTTTATATTGGGAGCAGCTGTTATTGGATAAGTTTACATTTGACATCAGGGAATCATTTACAGTCCAGCAGATCAGAGTTCAGGCATGTTCCCGTAAAGTGGAGGGATAAGGACGGCAAGATAGGGGAACCTTGGCCAACTAACGAGGTTGTTAATTTGGTTAAAAAAAAAGAAATGGAAGCCCATGTAAGATTTAGAAAGATGAAACTAGACTGGACCTATGAAGAATGTGCAACAAGCAGGAAAGCACCAAAGTGCACAATTAGAAGGGAGAAAAGGGACCATGAAATGTCACTGATGAGTTGGATTAAATGAAATCCCAGGGCTTTTTATATGTACATTGAAAACAAGAGGGTCAGAGAGAAGGTAGGACTGCTCAAGGATAAAGGAGGGAATCGGAGAATGGAGAGGAGGTATTAAACGTGTATTGTGCATGTGTACAAACTTAGTAGAAAGACATGGAGGACAATAGAGTGTGTGATTCGGCTGTGTGAATCACTATTCCCCACACTGAACTCCATGTCCTTCCCATCCCATGAAGGACAAGACACATCTTATTCCACAGCAGGTCATGTTTTAATGCAGCTCCATCTTGAGTTGTTTTAAGGAGGTGACACTGGTGATTGATGAAGGTAAGGCAGTGGATGGTGTTCTATGTGGATTTTAGTAAAGCAATTGATAAATCCCAATGGTAGACTGATCCAGAAGATTAAGATGCATGGGATCCACTGTAACATTTTCACTTGGATTCAGACCTAGCTTACTCATAGACACAGGAGGTAGTGTTAGAAGGCTGGTGTTCTGTTTGGAGAACTGTGACCAGTGGTATTCTACAGGGATCTGTGTTGAGGCATCTGTTGTTTGTGATATATATCTGTATTACTAAAAGTCTGTTCTTGACTGGGTTTGGCTTTCTGTGCTGCGATTTCCGCGAGTACGCCACCACCTACGGCCGTAATTTTTGGCCACCTCGCTCAGAGCCCCCCTCCGCCGCATGTGGGCCGAGGATTTTTCCCGTCGATGAAAATTGACAGAGATATTAATGTTTTTACAAAATTCCCCATTCTCTCTGCTGCCCCATGCTGGAGGGAGGGGGAGGGACTGTAAAACCAGGAAGTGGTGTGCCTCAATCAGTCTCTGCAAGTGGTGTGCCTCAATCAGTCTCTGCAAGTGGTGTGCCTCAATCAGAGCTCTGAATGACATTGACAAATGTCTACAGCACTGTGAGTACCCTTAATTTGGTTTGAAAATGAAAATATGGTTAGAGGTAAAAAAAAGCACTGCCTGCAAATGGTTGTTTGGGTTTGGGTTGAAGTAAAAAAGGCACTCTCTCTGCCCCCCCCCCTCCCTCTCCTCCTCCCTCTCTCCCCCCCCCCCCCCCTCTCCCTCCTCTTCCCCCCTCTCCACTCCCCCCCCTCTCCCCCCTCTCCCCCTCTCCACTCCCCCCTCTCCTCTCCCCCTCTCTCTCTCTCCCCTTTTTCTCCCCCCTTCCCCCCTCCTCCCCTCCATCCCCTCCCACACCATCCCTCTCCTAAACCCCCCTCCCCTCCACACACCCCTGCCCCCTTCCCTCCACCCTCCCTCCCCCTCCCTGCTCCCCACCTCTCCCCCGCCCCTCATCTCACCTCTCCTCTCCCCCTCTCTCTCTCTCTCTCTCCCCCCTCCTCCCCTCCATTAGCGTGAGTGTGGGGGGGGGGATAGTGTAGTGTGGGTGTGACGCGGCATGACACCTCCCCGCCACCCTTCCCCCCCACAACCGCACATTGGGGGAACAGACCCAACGGGTCTGCACTTGGTCTAGTGTGTATATATATATATATATATGTGTGTATATATATATATATATATATATATATATCTTCTATTGAGGAAGTGCAAATTACACTAAAATTTGGGGTTGGCGAGTCAGGAAGACTGTCAGTGTATACAGATCAGCTAAAGAAATGGGTGGAGAAATGGCAGGCAGAGTTTAATTTGACCAAGTATAAGGTGATGCATTTTGGGAGATTGAATGTAAGGGTACAGTTAATGGGGCATCAACAGCATTAAGGTACAGTAGGATCTTGGTGCCCAAATCCATAACTCCCTAAAAATGGCAACACAAGTCGATAGTGGTAAATTAGGTGTATGATATGCTTGTCTTCATTGGTTGGGCCATTGAGTCAGGAAGTCATGATGCAGCCCCGTTACAGGAAGGATGTGGAGGCTTTGGAGAGGGTGCAGGAGAGGTTTGCCACAAGGCTGCCTGGATTAGAGGGTATTTGCCATCAGGAAAGTCTAGACAAAATTGGATTGTTTTCTCTGGAGTGTCAGAGATGAGAGGAGAGCTGATAGAAACATATAAAATTGGGAGAAGCATAGACACACAGTCAGAACATTTTCCCCAGAGTGGAAACGTCAAAGACTAGAGGGCATAGCTGTAAGCGTGAAAGGGACAATATTTAAAACAGATGTGCAGGACAGAGAGTAGTGAGTGTGTGGAACGTGTTCTCAGGAGGTGGTAGTGAAGACACATTGAATAGAGGCTTTTAGATAAGCATGTGGATATGCAAGGAATGGAGGGATCATACACAGCCGGAAGAGATTAGATTAACCTGACAACGTTTGGCATGGACATTGTGAGCTGAAGGGCCTGTCATTGTCTTTGCTTCTAATTGTGCAAACTAACATTGGCAATAATTATGTGAATATATATGTGATATATTTTTTAAACCGATGCATTGAGAAAACAACCACATCTTCCCCAGCCAACAATGAACCATTATGGACTCCACCCTTCCTATGGTCATCTGTGGCGTGCGTTAATATGCTCTGGCCTTTTCATGCCTCCAGTTTATTTCCTCCCCCTACCCCTACTATCAGTCTGAAGAAGAGTTCTGACATGAAAAATCACCTATTCTTTTTCTCCAGATGTGCTGCCTGTCCCGTTGAGTTACATTTTGAGTCTATCTAGAAAATAGGTTATCTCAGACTGAAAAACTGTCAAACAAGAAAGGAACAATTAACCATTGTGCTGTGAGTAGCTCTTCAGTGAACAACTACTGTAACATGGCAGAATCCTTCATTAGGGTGGAGAGTGAATGACAGAATCTAAAACTACAAGCCTACATCTGAACAAAGGATATTACCAGGCTATGAGGCACATGTTGGCAGAGATAGACTGGGAAATTTACAAATGATGTAAGTGGAAAAGAAAAGATATTTTAAAATAAAGAAATGACTTACAATTCCCACCTTCTGGCAGAAAATCAAGTCTACAAAGAAGGCAGACATGAAGAAAATAAGACATAACTTAGGGAGAAGGAGCGAGGCTGGAGCGGTGGAATATCGAGTAGACCCTAGTGAGGGCCTCATCTATGATGAAAGAGGGGAAGTTTTGTAGTTTTACCAAAAAAACACATATGGGCCTTGACCTGAAACATTGGACTTTACAGGACTTTATCTTGGACTAAATATTATTCTCGTTAATCCATTTATCATGTATCTGTACATTGTGGATGGCTCGATTGTAATCATGTATTGTCTTTACGCTGACTGGTTAACATGCAATGAAAGCTTTTCACTGTACCTCAGTACTCATGACAATAAACTAAACTCAAACCTATTCATGTTCTCGAGAAAAGTTACTCCAGCACTTTTTTTTAAAATGGAACATCTCTAAGCATGCAGATTTAGTTTAGTTTAGTTTGGGGAAATAGGCCCTTTCGCCCACCGAGTCATAGCCGACCAGCGATCGGCCTGCACACAATGGGGACAATTTACAATTTTTACCTGCCAATTAACCTACAAACCTGTGACAATATCGCTGTAATTTATGCATATGAACTGTGCTCATTCTCGCACAGGCTCAGCAAATCAGTCAGTGACCTTTGACTGGGAAATAAATCGTTCCTGTTTTTGATTCCAACATGAGTGTGTGTGCAGCCATCTTTCTCTGTACATTATGCACTAGTTTACTTGTTTTATAAGCAGACAGATATCAAAACACAACCTGTACGTCTTTTGAGTGTGGTAGGAAACTGGGCATGCTGAAGATAACCCAGCAGGTTACCGGGAGAACATAAAATTACATAGTCAAGATTGAACCTGGGTCTCTAGTGCCGTAAGGCAGCAACTCTACCGCTGCGCTACCATGCTGTTGATCGTGATGGAGATGGTAAGTGGTGTGTGGCCTGTGAGGGGTATACACAGAGGCTCCACTGTGAAGTTTACCACTTGGCTGAGTGAGCAAATGCAGGGCAGATGCAATCTAATTTGGAGGCCATTTACTTTGGTTCTAAAACCAGAAGGACAGATTATTGATGATAGATTGGGAAAAGTGAAACTGTAACATGACCCAGGTATCCTTGTATGCCAGTTGCCAAAGACAAACATTCAGGTTTAGCAAGCAATTAAGAAGGCAAGTGGTATGTTGCCCTTCACTGCATGAGGATTTGCCAAGAAGAGCAATGTCTTGTTGAGATCCTTACTTTGGGTTTCCTGTGTAATTTTGAACAACTTTAAGGGTTTAGAGATACAGCGTGGAAACAGGACCTTCAGCCCACCGGGTCCGCGCCGACCAGCGATCACCCCGGACACTAACACTATCCTACACACTAGGGACAATTTACAATTTTACCAAAGCCAATTAACCTAGAAGTGTGGGAGGAAACCGGAACAACCGGAGAAAATTGATTGGGGACGATCAGCCATGATCACAATGAATAGCGGTGCTGGCTCGAAGGGCCGAATGGCCTCCTCCTGCACCTATTTTCTATGTTTCTATGTTTCTAAAACCCACACAGGTTATGGGGAGAACATACAAACTACATAGTCAGGATCGAACCCGGGTCTCTGGTGCCGTAAGGCAGCAACTCTACCGCTGCGGTCACGGGGAGAACGTACAAACTCCGTATAGACAGCGCCCGTAGTCAGGATCGAACCCGGGTCTCTGGTGCTGTAAGGCAGCAACTCTACCGCAGCGGTCACGGGGAGAACGTACAAACTCCGTATAGACAGCGCCCGTAGTCAGGATTATACCCAGATCTCTGGCGCCGTAAGGCCGCAACTCTACCGCTGGGCACCGTGCCACCCATTCTCTGAGTAGAGATGCTCTTCTAGGAAGAAATGCTACGTTTCCTAGGTTGCTACATGGATGTCAGAATTAATATGTAATAAGAGTGAACCAGTTAGGAATATAGAAGAATGAGAGAAGATCCCAAGAAGGCTATACATTTTTTTTAAAGGAATTGACAAGGGATAGATGGATGATTTTACCAAAGGCTGTAGAATCCAGGATATAGAATAAGTTTTTTAAGACCAAGACCCACAAGATGGTGAACCTGCTGAATTCCCTATCAGAGAGCAGTGGCGGCCAAGTCATTACAGATAATCGAGCTGGTAGAATGATTCCTTAACGACAGAGGGCCAAGGAACATGGGGCAATACCGGGGACAGGGTCTTAGTGAATTATGAGGCATCACAGTGATGAATGGTGGAGCAATGATGAGTTGAATACCCCCATGGAATCACTTTGTTTCTTATATACTTTTATACATTTCTGTGAAGGAAGGTGTATTAACTTTTACTAAATATTGAAATGCAAGGGACTTTGGAAGAACAAGGATTTGTGGGTTCATATGCAAAAATCAGAGGACAGGTACAAATATAATTTATAAGTTTATTTGCTGCAAGGAGAGCAACGGAGGAGATTTGTGCTTTAATTTCATGTGAGGCAATGATAGATGCAGTGGAAGTGAGCTGTAGGGAGCTCCAGTTAGATCTTACCTGGTGTATTGGATCTAGATCAGGCCACTGCACTGGAGGAGGACTATATTGGCTTCTGACATTGGATTCAACAAAATAAACCAACGCTAAAAGGCTTATAGATACAAGGAACAGCAGATGCTTGTTGATTTTTAAAAAAGACACAAAGAAACTCACAGGGTCAGGAGGCATCTCTGGAGAATGTGAATACATGATGTTTTAGGTTTGGACCTTTCTTCATTCTGATTATGGTTTCTAGATGGGTGGGAGGGAGGGGGGGGGAGAATACTGAAAGAAAGAAGGGGCAGGATAAAGGGTAGATACAGTGATGGGGGATTTTGATAGGCAGATGGTTGGACAAAGATGAGAGAAGAAAAGACAAAAGGTGTGAGATAAAGATAGAAGTGTTGCGAATTGTGAAACCAGTGGAAAATGGTTAGCAACTGGAAGACACTGTAGGATCAAGCGCAAGTGTTCGGCAAAACAGTCGCCTAGTTTACATTGAGTCTCGCCAATATACAGGAGCCCACGTCAGGAACACTGAGTACAGTAGTTGAGGTTCGTGGAGGTGCACGTAAACGTCTGCCCCACCTTGAAGGACTGCTGGGTCCTTGAGTGGATATGAGGGAGAAGATATAGGGACAGGCGGTTGCAGGGGAAAGCACTTGTGGAGGGGGTTGTTTGAGTGGGAAGGGATGCGTGAAGCAAGGCGTTGTAGAGGGAGGGGCCTCTGCGGAAGGGATGTGGACAGGATTGGTGATGGGAAGATGTGACTTGTGGTGGAATCACGTTGGAGGTGAGAGAATGTCGGAGAACAATGTGTTGGATGTGAAAGCAGGGAGAGTGAAAGGTGAGGATGAGGGGAACTCCATCCTTATTCCTTCTGGGGGGAGGGGGAGCAAGAGGAGAACTTTGGGGCACAGGTGGTATGGGTGAGGGATCCATCCATGACAGCGAAGGCAATGCCATGCTTACTGAATGGGTGGCACGGTGGCACAGCAGTGGAGTTGCTGTCTTACAGTGTTTGCAGTTCCAGAGTCCAGGTTCGATCCCGACTACGGATGCTGTCTGCACGAAGTTTGTATGTTCTCCCCATTACTCCAAAATCCTCGATTTCCTCCCACACTCCAAAGACGTACAGGTTTGTAAGTTAAATGGATTTGGTGTGTATACTTGGTATAAGTGTAAATTGTCCCTAGTGTCAAGTTAGGTTATATTCAGAGATCAGAACTAAGTACAGGTACATTCAAATACAGAAACTTAAAGAGTTGACATGTTTTAAGTTAAAACACTTTATCGGTAGAAACTTTATTCTCTAGTGGGAGTTCAATAAGGGATGCGGCCTAACATTTAGAGCAGGGAAAGGAAATGTCAGAAAACCATACAATTCATCAGCCAGAGGGCATGAGGAATCTTCACTTCTTTTCCCCAAAATGCATGGGTTCAATGTTTAAAAAAGATTATTATTAGTTGAGATTGTTTGGCAATAAGAAAGAGAATCAATCTTCGATCGGATGTTACCTTGCACTCAACGTTATTCCCCAATCATGTATCTATGCACTGTAAATGGCTCGATTGTAATTACATATTGTCTTTCCACTGACTGGTTAGCACGCAACAAAAGCTTTTCACTGTACCTCGGTACACATGACAATAAATGAAATTGAACAAAGTGGGGAGCTAGAAATAAGATATGCATCCACTATGATATTAACGGTGAGGAGAATGGCAAGAATGTAGCATTAAAGAATGAAAAATCCATTGTTAGGTCAAACTATAATGGGCCTGTGGAATGAAATATGACAATGTTTGGTTTCTGTGTGATTGTTTCCAATGAACAAGTCAATGCTGAGGGCAAACTGGGGGACTGGGGATTACAGAATCATTACTGCACGGAAGATAGCCTTTGGCCATCATGTCCCTCGTGGGTCTTCCAGCAAATCCCATTCTCTCCATATTTCCTCCAGAGGTCTGTGAATTATATTTTCCCTCCTGCCTATCCAACTGCATATTAAAAGGCCCACCATCCTTCTTCCAGCAGTTGCTGAAGTGAGTTCCCACTCACAAACGCTCAGCATAAAGTTTTACTCACATCTTCTCTGCATCTCTCATCCTTCACGTTAAACTGCTGTTCTGTAGTCTTTGAATAATCTGATAGTGGGAACAGCTTTTTTCAGCTACTATAATTCTGCTATTATCTAATCTTTTCTCAACCTTCTTTGCCCTAAGGAGAATACCCCCAAAGTCTCCAATCTCCACTTGTACCTAAAACTATTCATCGAAACTATTCGAACAGTTATAGTAAATCCCTTATACACCCTCTTTGGGACATGTATTGGTTTAGATTTGTTGATTTATTATTATGTTTTGTGTATGGAAATACAATGAGAAGCTTTGTTTTTTGTGCGGCCCAGTCGCTTCTTATTACACACGAGTACAATCAAGTCATTACACAAGTGCTACAGGTACTGCGATGAGAAAAATACCAGAGTGCGGAATATAGTGTTACAGCATTATAGCCTTTGTTACAGAAAAAAGCCCACGGTCTACCGTGCGGTAGGTTGGAAGATCAGGACCACATCCTAACTTATTGAAGGACCATTCCGTTCAGGGAAGGAGTTCTTCCTAAATCTGGTGCTAAACGCTTTCAAGCATTATATGTTCTTCCCAACAGGAGTGGTTGACTAGGGTGAAAAAGGTTCTTGATTATGCTGGCTGCTTTCTCGAGGCAGTGTGACGTTTAGATGGAGTCAATGTGATGGACACAGGCTGATCTGTGTGACGGACTGGACTACATACAAAACTCTTTGCATATTTCTCATATAGTTGGGCAGAGCTGTTGCCAAACCAAGCTGTGATGAAACCCAAGCTGTGATGTATCCTTTCCAAGAGTCATTGGAGATCAACTGATTTCCTTAGTTTTCCAAGGATGTTGAGCTGTTGGTGTGTTTTTTTTACAATAGCTTCAAAGTAGTTGGTCCAGGAAAAATTGTTGGTGATATTTACACCTGGAACTTGTTCTTGACTCTATTTAGGTTTAGAGGCAACATTTAGAGTCTACAGTTCATTTCATGCCTATGCATACATTTGTATCGGTTGAATGGAATCGCCTTGCTGTGATACATCCTATGCCTCAGCTAACAAAGCCCTATCCTCTCAAGACCTCCCATTTTCAAGATATTTTTGCACATAAAGATCAGAGAAAAAGAATATTCAGGTCCCTATTCCTACCTCTCCTTAAGAGAGGAGTTGTTTACTCCGCATTATCCAATGATGCTTTATCACGTACCTAGGTACAGTGAAATCCATTGTTTTTGCAGACCATACACTAAGTGTACAAAGAGTCACGTTTTTGCCATTGACAAATTTACAAAGGTACATATTAAGGTCACGTTGCTCCCTCTTTGTTCATGTGTTCTTGGTTACGATTAGAGGAGATTCACACAAATGATAGACAAGAAACAGTTGGGCATAAAATAGATCCTTTCCAATGATTAGAGGAAACACTGGCGTCTGGTGGCTTAATGGTTATGGTATTAGATTAACAACCTGAGGGGCATGTGTTCAAATCCTAGAATACCAAATAGTTCTGTTTAGTTATAAGGGGTGGTGCAGCGGTAGAGACACAGGTTCAATTCTGACTACAGGAACTGTCTGTTCAGAGTTTGTACGTTCTCCCCGTGGCCTTGTTAGTTTTCTCTGAGATCTTCAGTGTCCATTGTCCAGGACAGAAAGGTCAGTGTGGGAATGGGAAGGGGAGTTAAAGTGCTGAGCAACCAGGAGTTCAGGAAGGTTTAGGCGCACTGAGCGGAGGTGTTCAGCGAAATAGACTAAACCTGCTTGCATTTAACGGCTAAACACACAGACAAAACACCTTACAGATTTTTCGCTCAAGGTATTATGTTTGGGATGCTGTATGTGGAATAGATGAATAATGGTATTAATATTTCATGTTGCAATTGCTCCATTGATAGCAGTTGCAACTAATTAATTGTTTCTCAAAGGGAGAGTCTTGGGAAAAAATTGTTTTAATTGACTAAAAGATACACCATGGAAACAGGCCCTTCGGCCTGCCAAGTTCATGCTGACCATCGATCATCCATTCACACTAGTTCTATGTTATCCCACTTTTGCATCCACTCCCTGCAAACCAGGGGAATTTTACAGAGAGCCAGTTAACATAGAAACATAAAAACATAGTAAATAGGTGCAGGAGGAGGAGCCAGCGCCGCCATTCATTGTGATCGTAGCTGATCGTCCCCTATCAATAACCCGTGCCTGCCTTCTCCCCATATCCCTTGACTCCACTAGTCCCTAGAGCTCTATCTAACTCTCTCTTAAATCCATCCAGTGACTTGGCCTCCACTGCCCTCTGTGGCAGGGAATTCCATAAATTCACAACTCTCTGGGTGAGAAAGTTTTTTTCTCACCTCAGTCTTAAATGACCTCCTCTTTATTCTAAGACTGTGGTCCCTGGTTCTGGACTCACCCAACAATGGGAATATCTTTCCTGCATCTAGCTTGTCCAGTCCTTTTATAATTTTACATGTTTAACCTACAAACTCCATGCATCTTTGGGATGTGGGAGGAAACCGGGACATCCAGAGGAAACCACGTGGTCACAGGGTGAACGTGCAAACTACACATGGACAGCACCCGGAGTCAGGATCGAACCCGGGTCTCTGGTGCTGTGGCAGCAGCTCTGCCCCAAGCATTCTTGGTCTGTGGCAATAAACTACAGTAAACTACCCACTGCATCACTATGTTGCCCAATGCAGGACTATATGATCTACGGACTGTTCACAGTAGCAAACAATGACATGAAGATCAACTGCAGCTGGAAGGTGAGTGACTGGCTACAAACATAGAAACATAGAAATTAGGTGCAGGAGTAGGCCATTCGGCCCTTCGAGCCTGCACCGCCATTCAATATGATCATGGCTGATCATCCAACTCAGTATCCCGTACCTGCCTTCTCTCCATACCCCCTGATCCCCTTAGCCACAAGGGCCACATCTAACTCCCTCTTAAATATAGCCAATGAAGTGGCCTCAACTACCCTCTGTGGCAGAGAGTTCCAGAGATTCACCACTCTCTGCGTGAAAAAAGTTCTTCTCATCTCGGTTTTAAAGGATTTCCCCTTTATCCTTAAGCTGTGACCCCTTGTCCTGGACTTCCCTAACATCGGGAACAATCTTCCTGCATCTAGCCTGTCCAACCCCTTAAGAATTTTTTAAGTTTCTATAAGATCCCCTCTCAATCTTCTAAATTCTAGAGAGTATAAACCAAGTCTATCCAGTCTTTCTTTATAAGACAGTCCTGACATCCCAGGAATCAGTCTGGTGAACCGTCTCTGCACTCCCTCTATGGCAATAATGTCCTTCCTCAGATTTGGAGACCAAAACTGTACGCAATACTCCAGGTGTGGTCTCACCAAGACCCTGTACAACTGCAGTAGAACCTCTCTGCTCCTATACTCAAATCCTTTTGCAATGAAAGCTAACATACCATTCGCTTTCTTTACTGCCTGCTGCACCTGCATGCCTACCTTCAATGACTGGTGTACCATGACACCCAGGTCTCGCTGCATCTCCCCCTTTCCCAATCGGCCACCATTTAGATAATAGTCTGCTTTCCTGTGTTTGCCACCAAAATGGATAACCTCACATTTATCCACATTATACTGCATCTGCCAAACATTTGCCCACTCACCCAGCCTATCCAAGTCACCCTGCAGTCTCCTAGCATCCTCCTCACAGCTAACACTGCCCCCCAGCTTAGTGTCATCCGCAAACTTGGAGATATTGCCTTCAATTCCCTCATCCAGATCATTAATATTGGTCTGTACATTGGTCTGCCAACGTCTTGTTGGTTTTGCAGTGCAAGTAGATGCTGCCAACTGGTGCAGTCCAACTTGTAAGGAGTGCATTTACACTCAGGAGCCCTATGCTAAAGCATTGAGGTAAGGATTAGTCTTGGGTCCAAACCCATCCAACTGTGTAACACCCTCTCTAATACTTCATTTGAGCAGTTTGGTTTTCAAGATACAGCATAGAAAATGGCCCTTCGGCCCCCCGAGTCCATGCCGACCATTGTTCTTATCCCATTTTCTCGTCCACTCCCTGCAAGTTTAGGGCAATTTGCAGAAGCCAATAAAACTGTACAAACATGCATGCCTTTGGGATGTGGCAGGAATCCGGAGCACCAGGAGAAAACCCAGGCGGTCACAGTGAGTGCAGGAAGAAACGGCAGATGGTGGTTGACAGAACGTGCAAATTCCACACAGACAGTACCCAAGGTCAGGATCGAACCCAGCACTTTGGTGCTGTGAGGCAGCGGCTCTACCTGCAGTGCTACGAGGAATAATAAGGGGGATTGATCAATGAGAGAATGTATTGAATTGATGATACAATGAAAGGCTGGTCCCTATATATGTATAAAATAAAGCTTGGCTTCACAATTATAGTAGAATTAGGCCATTCGGTCCATCGAGTTCACCCCGCCAATCAATCATGGCTGATCTCTGGCTCCAAATCCCATTTTCCTGCCTTCTCCACATAAATCCCAGACACCCATTCTAATCAAGAAATTGGCTATTTTTGCCTTAAAAATATCCACTGACTTGGCCTCTACAGCCCCCTGTGGCAATGAATTCCACAAATAAACTACCCTCTGCCTAAAGAAGTTCTTCCTCACCTCCTTTCTAAAAGAGTGTCTTTAATTCTGAGGCTATGACCTCTGGTCCTAGACTCTCCCACCAGTGGAAACATCCTATCTATGCCTTTCATTATTCTGTAAGTTTCAATGAGCTTCTGTAAGCTTAGCATACTATGCAATGGCCGCTACCTTGATCACAGAGGTCTCTCAGTTTCTCTAGTATGTTTGATCAATTATAGGGCGGGATTAAAAAATAATTCTACGTTAAGAAGCATTTTGGCGAATGAAGCCCCATTATACCGCCACCCATTGGCATCTCGTGTAACTCCCACACCAAGCGTTTGACAACGGGATGGGGGAGGGGGTTGTTTTACTACAGTGCAAACCTCGACCAAACTCATCGGGTTTTTTTTTTTTTAAATCAATTACGGATCTCAGGTGTCGGAATGCAGCCGTGAATCGACACACGGGCAGCCAGCAACATAAATAAATCATCTCAATGGCAAAAACATTCACTTGGACTTAGTGTCATAAGACACTATTCATGAGGGCTGGCCGCAAATAAACTTCCATGCACAGATGTGTAGGAAATAACTGCAGATGCTAGTCTACACCGAAGATAGACACAAAGTTCTGGAGTAACTCAGCGGGACAGGCAGCAAATCTGGATAGAAGGAATGGGTGGCGTTTCAGGTCGAGACCCTTCTTCTGCAAAGTCACCCATTCCTTCCCTCCAGAGATGCTGCCTGTCCCGCTGAGTTACTCCAGCATTTTGTGTCTGTCTTCTCTACACAGAGTCCGTGGCACATGTTCCACGATCACTATCTATCTGGATCCCATTTTAAAAAGGGGAGATACCATTAGAATGGCATAGTGTAGAATATCACCTCAAAAAAAGTTGTTTCGGATTTAAAAGATGAGCTAAAAGCTTTTAAGTGTGATAATTGCACCCGCAAGCGTTCGTTCTGAGACGCATTTATGTTGATGCTGACACGATTGCTTGATTTAATAATTTATACTTACTTATATGGCTGAACTCCAAGCAGAAAAAGACCAAGGCATAATAGTTAAGACACTGGTTTAAAAAATGCACATATATTAATGCAAAAAAAAAAAAAAATCAGTTTTAATGTTGGTGTCTTTTAGAGTTGCACTCCAATTTCAGGTAGTTTGCCAGGTCTAGTGGCCAACATTGCCTTGAAGTGGCGCGCTTTGATTTAACGTGCGCTATCTAGTGCGATCGCATCCTGTGTCAACTGCGGCCCAACAGAGAGCGTGCAGTAGCTTTCAGCTTCATGCACAGGCATACAAATCCTCCCAAACCGCAGCGGGTTTTATGTGGTGAACTTTAAACGTCTTGCTGGAGCCGAGATGAGGCCCATGACTTCATATTCAGACAGTGTTCCGTGCTCTCCCCTGCGTTAGTTAAACGCTGGACTTGACTGGCAGCTACATGATGCAATAGTCTTCCTTCCCCGCGGATATATATATTTTTCTTTCCATTCAGTAACTGACTCACGCCACATAACTTTATCCTGGGTATCGGACACCCTCTCACTCAACAGCCTCTCTCCCATACACGGCAAGACACAGACATTCAGCAAAGACTATCAATGTGAGTGGGGGAACATTGTGCAACTCTGCCCAGTGTCCACATGCACACGTTATACACAAGCGAGGGACCACAGGAGAGAGAAGGGGTCAGTCTCGGTTATTTCCCTTTCTAATCTCGGGGTTTGCAAACTAGCCACAGCACCCTTCCATAATCAGCTTGGAACTGTGCTCGCTTCACACCCATGTATTTTAAGGGAAGAGTGAGCCCAGATGCCCGGAGTTAGATTATAAATTGGAACTGCTCGCTGTAAGGGAAGCAATGCGTTCTAATGGAAAGCACCAAGGTAAAGAGCAGTGGCAGGAATGAAATGCGGTTGGATGAAGAATGGGATGTGGATTTACAGTACATAAACACCATTAGATTAAACCCCCTTTGTCTTGTACATCCTTGAAAAACAGACCATATGAAAATGTGCAGCAGCCAATTAACTAGGTAATCAAATAACTCACTTCAAGAGTTAACAGTTCAGATTGTTTGTTAAAACAGACCAAGTTGTCATTATATCCAGGCAATGAGGTATAATTTATATACTAGCAACCAGGATCTCACAAAGCATTTAGCTGCATTGGGACCACAGGATTAGTAGCGGCCTTAAATTTCTAATCAATTTTTGGTGAGAAATAGGGTTGTGAACTTTCCAATTAAATGAGATTTATTTTCCCTGCTACAGCGTAAACATTTTCATATGCGGATTTATGAAAATGGATGACAGCAGTATTTTGTTCCCAGATGGAAGATTTGCTAAATTTAGGAAGGAACTGTAGATGCTTGTTTAAACCAACGATAGACACAAAAGGCTGGAGTCTGAAGAAGGGTCTCGCCCCAAAATGTCCCCTATTCCTTTTCTCCAGAGATGCTGTCTGACCCGCTGAGTTACTTCAGCTTTGTGTCCAACTTCTTTTCTTAAGTATATGTCTGCCAATGGAAATCAGAGCATTATTTTATACTAAATTGATAGCTTCAGCAAACTTTGAATTCAAGCATTGCACCCTAAACTATAGGTTTTGTGTACTCTTATTAAAGGTCAGTATTGATTGTATTAATTACAAAAATAATGTTTACAATTCCAAAACAAAACAAAATCTCCTTAATAAACCTCAGTTCACAAGTGGCGAATTTAATGTTGGCAGCCTTCGGAAAAAAGACAAATCTAAAATCTTTCAATAGGAACTTAGACCAAAACTCAATTTTAGATGCCGTGCATAGACTTCAGTTTGCTGTTAAAACAAAGGAGTGGGGGTGGGGGGAAGGGAGAGGAGAATGGACAAAATCTATACTTAGTGTATAGAAATTTGTAAGGATTTAGGAAGCTTCATTCTCAGTGTAATTTGGGCCTTAATTTTGTTAAACAAATGAAAAACTTAACACATTCAATAATCTGATTTATACCATTTTACAGAGTTAAATAATTTAAACCTTGAAGAGGTGCCAGACACAAAAAAACAAGTACCCATTTGGTGCATTACCAAGCTCAGGAAATGTTTGTTACTTTTCCAACTTGGCATCTTGTTTTTACTGTTTCTTCATTTGTTGACCACTAACTTTTATGAAATCTCTCTTCAAAGCAGCCAGATTGCAAGGTTTTGTGCCTTTTGATGTACTGCACATTTTTGCATTCAGCCAAAGAGCATAAAAATTGGTTTGAGAATAATCTTTCAGATATTACAAACCTGTGAAACACTGACAAGAAATTGGATTTTTCAAATTACAGAAACCTCTGAAGTCAATTGACGTCTGAACAAACATTTTAAAAATCCCTCCATCGAAGGGATATCTAGGAGGCACTGCCTCAGAAAGGCAGCCATCATCATCAAGGACCCCGACCACCCTGGCCCCACATTTCAGTCCTGCCATCGGGAAGGTGCTAAGGGTGTAAAAAACATGACCTCCAGGTTCAAGAACACCTTCTTCCCAACAACCATCAGCCCATTGAACACTACAAACACTAACAAAAAGGAACTGTTTTGGTTGCACTATGGTCATTTTGCAGTAATAAGTTTGAACTTATTTTTTTATAGTTTATTTATTATGTTATCTATGAGTACGGTGTTTACAGGGCTGTTTTGATGCTGCAAGTAGGAATTTCCTGAATAATTGGAGTCAATTGTAGGCATGGGAGGGAGTGGGGCCACTTCTATAGGTTTACTTTCTGATTTTTCACCCAATTTCTTTACTTTAAAAACAATAATTTTTATATAAATGTTGAGATCTACATTGTACTTCAACTCATTCCTTTCTCCAGCATCCAATTCATTGCTGCCCCTTCTCTATCTCTCCAGGGTGGTGAGTTTCACAATAACACAACAGGAATTGTACAATAGATCACATTGTGCTCCCCATTAATGCACATGATTCAATTAGACAAGTCTGCATCCTCAGATTGCTGTCTTTTTAGGAAAGGGAATAAGAAAATACTTTAAATACTCTTTTGGTTACAATTGAAGGCAAAAAAACTGCAAGTATAGTGAAAGCAGATCCAACTTCAATATGGATGTCCAATTTGAAGGTTACAGGGGAAGATCCAGGGAAGGGGTTGAATTATTTGGTAGCTCTTTCAAGGTACTAGGAACAAGGGGCCAAATGGTCTGTTCTGTGAAACTATGATAATCACTGTCTGGAAGCCATCAAGCATTCTGTGTTGTGCCTACTTGGCTCAGTTGACAATATTTGTCTCTTGCCTCCAATCCAAAACTGTGCGCAAATCTTTAGGATTGTCAAAATCACAATCCTGGAGTACCTACAGCAAACAGCAGTATCAGAGTTACAGCTTTTTCAGCTAAAATACAATTGTATCTTACTGTTTAGCTGGGAATTAAAAAGGCCTTGTGTTATTGATTAAGAACCAGCTTCAAGCACTCCACCCACTAATCAACACTTTATATAAAGTAAAAGCACCCTTTACAGCCCTGTTCATCTTATTACAATAATAATGTCATTATTTGTATAGAATGTTTGCTGATGCTTAAGTATACAATCGACCTGTGCTGTCCAAAAGTAGTTTATCAAGGCAGCTGTGAACAACTCCTGGACACTGTGTGAGCACATTATGCAAGGTATAAAATCACAGCTGGCAAAAAACAAAATTTTTAATTTATTTGAATACATTTGAGCGCCTGATCCTTCAGTTCAGTCTTTACTGAGAAACTATACAGCACTGGTGATAGCACTGAAATTACACCTTTGGGATGTGGTTGACCAGAACATTGTGAACATTCTGTAAATATTTGAAAGGGAAGTGCACAGAGATGAAATTTGGGTGCACACAATATTAACTCACTTTCAGAATAAAGAATTGTTTCAAATTACAAAATGCAGAGCAATTAACAGGTCTATTTCTTAAACCAATAATGGACAACCTTTAAAAAAGTTAAATGAAATAAGCATCCCAAGTTTGGTTTAAAGAGCTTAGTTATAGGGCGGCTGTCTGAACTCTTGGAAGTAAACCATTCTGTTCCAAAATTTCAGAAAGATGTACCACAAAATACATTCAGGTGCGTTCACTGGGAGCTACCACTACCCCAAGTACACCACACCACCATTACATGGGCCACTTTCTGTGAGGCATTTATAACAGTCCCATCTTAGAATGCAGGAGATGGAACAGGATGGGTTAAACACACCACATTTGTGTCTGGAATCCAAAGTGAAAGTGTGCACTCTTTTTATGTAAGTGGTTCAGAAATATAACTCTTGCTACAATATGAAAACCACTGCAACAGTAACCAAATACACAAAAATAAGTTACCCATTCTTAAAGAGTGACTAAGGCCATATCTGATCGGGTAAAGAACTCAAGGGGGGGTGGAAGGAGATAAACAAAAGTTATAAAAGATTAAGTTCAATAATGAACGTAATGGAGTATGGCTACGGTCTGAAAAAATAACATGTGTCCTAGAAAGCGACTTAAACGGACTTTAAAAATAACCAATGGGGTTGCAATTACAAATGATGGATAAGTATACATTTTACATAATGTCGTGGCATTCTTGATTAAATTATAGGAAGGCCACAGAAAATTATGTCACACAGTTCACCCCCAACTTTCTCCTCCATGTATTCTCCCAGAATTGTTCACATTCCAGTCCGATTAGCAAACAACATTCAGAATATAAAAATCAATTTAAACATTTGAAGAAAGGGCTCTGCTATTACAATATATCTATTTACAATCTTAAAGGAAATATAAAAAGTTAGCAATCTTAACTCAACCTGCGTACCAGGCAAGAAAATGGATGGAGTTCCAAGCCTACATCTACCAGCTTACAAAAACTATAGATATATCTCTACATCAGTCTAAGCCAACCATCCATATTATGTACTCCAATCTAAGAGAATCTTGCAGTATTTGATAGGCTGTGGTCTGCACTATTTAATCATTTTATAGTACAAGTACTAATTACATTAACAGAAATATGTACAGCTTGATGCTTGGGATTATTCTGTTCATTCCACTCTGGAAAATATGCCCAAGTTTTGATAGATGGTGAACAATCAGGTACATTCAATCTTCATGTGGGAAATCCTCATTTTCCCTTGGAAAAACCAATGGAATTCCTAAACTCTTGCATCTTTTGGCAGATAGGCCACTCTGAAGTGTGACAAGATACAAAGAGAAAAAATATATATACACATACACTCAAAAGCAGCTACCTTCTTCCCCCAGTATCACAAGCGTTTGTCAAAATATCAAAATGTGACGGATACAACTCAGGAACGCCAGAGCCAACATTCCATTCCTGCAATGCTGCCAGACTTGGAGCCCAAGGATTGATGGCGAACTCGGCACTTTTCCTGGGATATGGGGCGCTATAAAGTGTGGTGGGCACAAGATGTGGGGCCTGGTCAGTATGCAGAGTTCTACTTGTGGTATTTTGGTGGCGTAACGGTAAATAAAGAGAGCTGTAAACAGATGCAGATTGCAACATGCCGAGGTCAGCTAGCCCTGCAGGAAGCCGGAGACACACTGGCCCATTCCAGACTGGGGCACACCAGGATCTACAATATTGACCTAACTTACAGAGCAGAGCGCTGGCACGGTCCATTGGAGATAATTCACCGCCTCGTATAGCGACAATCCTGTTGGCGAATTTCACCGCCAAATACAAGACAATTCTGAAGTTGGAGGAGGGAGTGATTGTTCTGTAACAGTGGGGCAAGGGGCTAGAATTTACAAGCGAATATTTAAAATTCTGCCCCTTCCCCCTTGATTACTGTAAAGAAAGGTGAAAAAAGCGAGGCCGTTGAGTCCCCAAGCGGGCTTTAAGCAACGCTGACCGAAGGCTAGGAATGAAAAGGCAGGCGGTAGACGTTTCACGTACAACGCACAGGGCGAACGGAGAGGCACCGAGGGGCCGGCCCATTGTATAACGGGGAGGGGGAAGAAAGAGAGAACTTTCAAGAGCTCGGCAGGAGGTGGGGGTCAGAGATCGGATCCCCCCCCACCCCACCAACCGCAACCACTCCTCTCATCCAAAAAAAAACTCTTCCAAACTCAGGAGCACCCAACTTCTGATGTTGCAGAAAACAAGGTTAAGAAGCCAAAACATAAAGAAAAAAGTCAAATCTAGAACAATAACCGTGTAAAGATGTGGCCGAATAGACAGCTGTGAAAAAACGCAGCCAGAACAGCGGTTAAAAAAACACTCGGTGTTCATTCGATCGAATCAGCATCTGTGCCGAGTTATAAACTGCACGTATCCACTGTTTTTTTTTTTATTTTTTGCAAGAAAAAAGTTTCAAGAATGAGACTATATAATGACTTGGGGCTGCATCAAAACTTGTAATCAAAAGTACGTTTCCATAAGGCGAAATTTAAAGCTCGCGATTCACAGATAACATTGGGGGGGGAAAAGGTTTTGTTGCAAGTCCCCTACGGTCGGGGATAGGGAGATTCGGTCACAAGGTTTGTTGGATTCCGAGTGTAAAGAGCGTTGGGAGAAGGGAGGGGGGGCGGGCAGTGGAAAGAGAGGAGTTTTATTTATATAGGACCTCTGCAAATGTGGCAACGCCGTGATTTCTACATCACCCCAGCAGGAAGGGGAGGGAGAAAGAAGAACCGATTAAGAGAGTCGATGCTTTAATGGAATCGACTCAAATGCCCCATTGAGCCACCCAGATCAGTTTTCTAGCTGTTTTTTTTTAAGATCGGAAATCCACTGGCAAGTTAGCGAAGACTGGTACCAAAAATATATATATATATAAAAAAAAATCTCAAGTAGGATCGTTTTGTTTTTTTTAAATACAAATATATAATTAAGAATTTTTTTACAAATGCTATTTACAGTTTTTATTACACCTTGGGAAGTTATCCTAATGCAAACGTTAAGTAAAACCAATTAACAAAAAAATAATAATAATAAAACACAAAGAGTCCCGTGTTAACTTTTGTGCCCCTCTCTTTCTCTCTCACACGGTCGTCTCCCCGTGTTTGCTGTTGGTGAGTCTGGTGTAAAACTTGCGCCAGGAATGTAAAGTCTTTCCGGACCAGATCCAAAAGCCAGACGTGATGCCCACGATCAGAGTCATGAGGTACTTGATCATGTACACAGTGAAATCTGGAGTCATCCTGGGGTAGTAGTGGATGGGGCAGGGGATGGCGTAACTTTTGCAAGTCTGGCTAATCCAGCTTTTTTCCCACTGCTCTCTGAAGGCTTGTTCGTAGAAGTAGCAAGCGATGACAATGGTGGCGGGCACGGTGTACAGCACGCTGAACACGCCGATCCGCACCATCAGTTTCTCCAGCTTCTCCGTCTTGGTGCCGTCGTGTTTCATGATGGTCCGGATTCGGAAGAGGGAGACGAAGCCGGCGAGTAGGAAGGAGGTGCCGATGAAGAGGTAGACAAAGAGAGGCGCCAACACGAATCCCCGCAGCGGGTCGATGCTGTTGAGGCCGACGAAGCAGACCCCGCTCAAGAGGTCCCCGTCGATCTGCCCCATGGCCAGGATGGTGATGGTCTTGACGGCCGGCACCGCCCAGGCGGCCAAATGGAAGTATTGAGAGTTGGCCTCGATGGCTTCGTGGCCCCATTTCATGCCGGCCGCTAGAAACCAAGTGAGGGACAGGATGACCCACCAGATGGAGCTGGCCATGCTGAAGAAGTAGAGCATCATGAAGAGGATGGTGCACCCTTCCTTCTTAGTCCCTTGCACCACCGTCTTGTAGGTGTCCTCGGCGAACCGCTCGTTGCACACAACTTTGTCCTCCAGGATGAAGCCGGCGATGTAGGCGATGGAGACCATGGTGTAGCAGCCCGAGAGGAAGATGATGGGCCGCTCGGGGTAGCGGAACCTCTGCATGTCCACCAGGTAGGTGGTCACGGTGAACAACGTGGAGGCGCAGCAGAGAGACGACCAGATCAGGATCCAAATGCGGGCGAACTTAATCTCCTCGTCGTTGAAGAACATGTAGCCGTTACTCTTGGAAGGTTCGCAAGGCGCCGCGCAGTCTTTCTCGTCCAGGAACTTGTAGCTGAGATACGAGGGGACTTTCAGCGCTCTGGGGCAGTTGAAGGGCTGGTCGTGCTTGTAGCGGGGCGGGTTAGGAGTAGCCAGGTCGCTGCCCGGGGCGGTGGGGACGGTGGTGGGGTTACCTTCCTCCGAGCGGTTCTGACCCACGCACAGTTGCTCCGTGCCGTGCACGGGGAAGTTTTCGCAACGCAACCTCTCCGGCCACTGGAAACCGAACTTGTTCATCAGCGCTTCGCAGCCCTGTCTCGCCCGCTCGCAGATCGAGCGACACGGGGGGATCGCCTGCTCCAAGACCGTGCACACCGGGGCGTACATGGAGCACAGAAAGAATTTCAGCTCGGGCGAACACTGCACTTTCACCAGCGGGTAGAACTGGTGGACCTCCAGCCCCGCGTCCTCTTGGTTGGTGTGGCCCAGTAAATTGGGCATGATGGTCTGATTGTAGGCGATGTCCGTGCACAGCGGGATGGAGATGGGTTGGCAGAAGCCGTGGTCCGGGATGGAGATCCCTCTTTCTCCCTGAAATTGGCCCTGGGCTCTCAGGAAGTTGGAATCGAACAGCGAGAGTGTGATCAGTCCGCTCAGAAACACGTTGAAATGCATCCTCGAAAAAAAAAATCTTCAAAGTCTTGTGATTACGGGCGAAAAGCAACACAATCAATGCAGCGACATTTCTTAGGTTCGCAGAAGAAACTCGTAAAAGGACTGGAGGGGGGGTTGGGGAGGTAGAAATGAAACTTAGCCGCAAAGAACCACGCAGTTTCACAGCGCTCCTTTCGTGAGCCCAACTCGCTCGCTGCGTGCCCGTTAAACGACTGCCTGACTATTTCTTTGTGCAACTAACATCATCTCAATTACGCTGTTTCAAGGGGCCCGCTGTGGGAGGGGAGGAGAGGCGCTCAGCGCTGGCGGAGGCGAACCAGCCTTGAAACAGACCCACCGTCCCAACCCACCGACAGCAGAGCCAATCCGCGTATTAATTGACGACCAGCCCTAAAGGCACGATTGGCTAACCGCAACATAATGATCGCAGTAATTAGATGCCAAAACTCCACCGCCTTCACTCCGAGCGCTGCCTCTGTTGAATGAGGCTACCTCTGACAACACTCACTTCCATTCTAGTTGTACTTTACCCAAGCCGAGCAAAACTCACGGCGAAAAAAAAATCCCCACCATCTTCAACATCCAAAGAAATTAGATTTCACAACGGAGTCTGCACCGTCCGCTTTCCCCAACTCGGCAGAGATTTTAATCGCACGTTAGAGCGAATCGATGGGTTTTCAAACTACTGTTTCGTGGAAAGAGGGCGCTGCATGTCTGCCACGCTCTGCTCGGTTTTTTTTACTTTCCTTAATATTTATCTCCAACGTTTCTCGTTTGCGGCAGACGCACAGTGGGAAAAGGAATTTGGAAAGTTAGGATAGAGAAGTATTTTTTTGTCTTCCAGTGTGAGTCCAAAAGTAGAGAACGGTGAATCCCAGAATATCGAGTTCTAGTAAGAGGTGAGAATATGGTAGAAAAACTCAGCGCTTATGGGGAGCTAATTAAACGGGTAAAGCAGGCAAATTTCGGTGAGTGGCTCATTTGAAGAGGCTCGGATAGAAACACATTTGTCAGACAAGGGAGCTCAAACAGCAGAAGAATATGGTGCAGGAAGGAACTGCAGACGCTAGTTTACACCAAAGATATCCACCCAAAATGCTGGGGTAACTCAGCGGGACAGGTTTGAGTTAAGAGATCTCCTAACATTGTACACTATTTTACTTTGTTTGTGTTACGTTTAAAACAAATGAAATAAAATAGATTATTTTCAGAAGTGATACTTTGTTATGATCAATTCTAATATCAGTCAGGGTATTACCCGACTAATCAAGTACAGTGGTAGACTTTGCAAGTTACACATGATGTGGAATCTTCAGTCGCGGGTAAATAAGGATGCCTCCGTGTTATATCCTTGGCAGGCCCAGAGGAATGTTTAGATGGGACTTCAATCACTGGAACTGCAACCTATAAATCGAGACACATTACTTGTGTGTGTGTCTGATTTATATCAAACATATGCATGTAGGTCTGGAATTTTTAGCACTGAAATATTTCATACCAGTTCCTGATCAGCAATCACAATGGCACAGCGGTAGAGTTGCTGCCTTTTACAGCGCCAGAGACCGGGGTTCGATCCAGACTACGGGTGCTGCCTGTAGGAGCTTGTACCTTCTCCCTGTGACCGCGTGGGTTTTCTCCGGATGCTCCGGTTTCCTTCAACACTCCAAAGATATACACGTCCGTAGGTTAACAGGCTTCTGTAAATTATCCACAGGGTGCAGGATAGATAGAACTACTGTGAACAGGTGATTCTTGATGGCTGTAGACTCTTTGGGCCGCACGGCCTGTTTCCATGCTGTACCACTAAACTGAAACCAGTCACATTTGTATTAACTTAAGCAATATATTTAGAAATTCATCTTCCTCATAAATACAAATGATCAATGCTGGTCAGCACAGACTGGGTGGGCTGAAGGGCCTGTTTCCGCACTGTATCGTTAAACTAAACTGACAAAGGCTGGGGGGAAAACACCCAGATTCTTCTGAAGGTAGACACAAAAGCTGGAGTAACTCTGCGGGACAGGCAGCATCTCTGGAGAGAAGGAACACAATAAATGTTCTTGCAACTGGGGACTGCTCCCATTCTGCTGAAAAAGTGGTGTGGGCTGTCAGGACTTTCCTGAGACTGCACCTGGTGTTGAGACCACACCTGGAGTATTCTGTGCAATTTTGGTCTCCTAATTCGAGGAAGGACATTCTTAGTATTGAGGGAGTGCAGCGTAGGTTCACCAGGTTAATTCCTGGGATGGTGGGATTGACATATGATGAAAGAATGGATCGACTGGGCTTGTATTCACTGGAATTTAGAAGGATGAGAGGTGATCTTATAGAACCATATAAAATTCTTAAAGGATTGGACAAACTAGATGCAGGAAACATGTTCCCAATGTTGGGGGAGTCTAGAAGCAGGGGTCAAGAATAAGGGGTAGACCAGAGATGAGGATTTTTTTTTTCACCCAGAGAGATGTGGATCTGTGGAATTCACTGCCATAGAAGGCATGGAGGCCAATTCACTGGATGATTTCAAGAGAGAATTAGATTTAGCTCTTTGGGTTAAAGGAATCAAGGGATATGGGGAAAAAAAGAAACAGGATACAGATTTTAGATGATCACCCATGATCATATGGAGTCCCCGCTGAGTTTCTCCAGCAATTTTGTCTACCTTCGATTCTCCAGCATCTGCAGTTCCTTCTTGAACATCATATGGAATAGCGGTGCTGACTCGAATTGTCAAATGGCCTCCTCCTGCACCTATTTTTTCTATGTTTGCGTTCTCTCGGGCAATGGCGGAGAGGCAGGTTGGGTGCTACTCTGGGCCACAGTCTAGTGTTTTCCCCGGGACGGTGCCAGAATTCCGCAGATGAATCCCGACTGAGAAACTGATCATCTGTTTGCTGTCAGACCCTGGTATGCCGCCCTCGTCCATCATCTTCTGTTTTTATTTCAGAACTTCAGCAGTCAGGGTTTCGTGCTTTTCTTCCTCGGCACAGTTATTCAGAATGATTGATTCTAGATCCTTCTGGAAGCCGAGCACATAGTTTATGCCAAACTAGGAGAATGAGAGAGCTATTTTACATCCACTTCTCCGGGAGAGGGAGGGTGAGAGAGTTTAGAATTCCAGGCAGTTGTTTCGAGCCCTGAGGCCATCTCCCCTCGTGGGACAATCATTTTCTCAGTTACAGGTCCATGGACTTCTCAAATGTTGGATGTTTATATTTGAAGTGATCCTCTCTGGTTGATTTTTTTTTTTAGCTTTGCAATTGACAGATTAATAAAACATGTTTTGAAAAAGAATTACATTTGGAGTTAATCCATATTCAACAAGCCAACTAAATCATCCCTCTCTCCAAGGCTCAATGCCTGAACAGTTATTCAAATCCTTTCACAGAGGCACTCTTTCCCTCTCCACCCCCAGCCCTGGAGTAAAGATGCAGAAATGAGCCATTCAGCTTTCAATTAAATCATGACTGTTCTGCAAATTAACTTCAAATACCCATCTTGGTTCTGTGACCATTAATGACACCCCCTACAAAAATAGACTGCCCTTTCTTTTTTCCCTTTTGAATTCAGTCTTCCTTTCACAGCAACATTTTCCTCCCTGCACTGACCACAGATCCCAAGAAATGTGCCCAAAACTCCCACCAATGTCACTGCAGGATTCCCAGTTCTGTCAATTGAAGGAAACTTCAAACTTACTTCCTTACAAATCCAACTTACAAAAACCCACTTCAAAAGGAACCGTCCTTGTAATCTCACCAGCCCTTTCACAGAGGGATACCACTTTACAGTCACTGATAGGGATATAGATTCATACAGTATGGCTCTTCTGACAGGCCATTCTGCCCATCAAGTCTTCACCACCAATTAAGCATCTATGTATAATAATTCTACATGAATTGGATTGCATTAACCCCCACATTTCATGAACCCTAAACCCCCATCCACATTCTACTAAATTACTTACACAATCATAGTCACACAGCATGGAAACAGGCCCTCAGTCCAACTTGCCGATGCTGGCTGACTTGCCAATATCCCATCTACTCTAGTCCCACCTGCCTGTGTTTTTCCCATATCCCCCTGAGAAAGGGTTCCAACCCAAAACGTTGCATATTATTTTTCTCCCAAGATGCTACCTGTCCCTCTGAGTTACTCCAGCATTTTGTGTCTATCTTTGGGGTAAACCAGCATCTGCAGTTCACTCCTCCACATTCCCTCTGAACATTTCCTATCCAAAATCAGGGCAATTTACAGTGGTTAATGAACCCACCAACTCACACATCTTTAGGGTGTGAGAGGACATTGGAGCATCTGAGGAAATCCACACAGTCATAGAGAGAATGGATACATTTTATATATTCAGCGATTGCAAGTCAGAATTAAACCCAGGTCCCTGTGAGGCATCCTGTGCCACCATGCCTGCTTAGTATAGAGTGACAGCGTGAAAACAGGCCCCTTGGCCCACCAAGTCCATGCTGACCTGTGCACTAATTCCATCGTACACACCAGGGACAATTCACAGAAGCCAATTAACCTAAAAACTTGTACGTCTTCGGAGTGTGGGAGGAAACCGAAGCACCCATGCGTTCACAGGGAGAATGTTCAAACTCTGTACAGACTGCACCCGAGATCAGGATCAAACCAGCTCTCTGGTGCTGTAAGGCAGCAATTCTACTGCTGTGCCACCATGCCAGCTCTCCCACTCTATCACCTCCCTGTACCCAGCTGGTTTGCTGCTCCTTGGTATTAGCTTTCCTGGCATCGATCTTTTACTTCCAGGGCCAAGTTTGATTTCCAAGCTGCTGGCAAGATGAATGTCTGTGAAACATTTACTAGTCCTAGTCGCCTAGCAGTCACAGATCATTGCCAGTCTCATCATCCTGGCAGGAGCTGGGTACAAGGCAGGCAGTGCAAGGCAAGGATCTTCAGCAGCATTAATCTCCTGAACAACTTCCTTGACGTGGCAAATAAACTGTTGAACATAGCTCTTAAAGCATTTGCTGATACCATAGGAGGATAGGTGCATGTGTTTGCCAGCGTGGCAATGTATGGCAACACCACAATTTGTATGTAGTACTTGTAATCCAATTCAGTTTATGCAGAACCTAAAGAACACTGGTGGTTCCTTGTGTGGTCCTCTATAAACACTGGGTTTGCTCAGGCATGTGAAATGGACAATATTGTTGGCTGAGGATCATCACTTGTATTCATCGTAAACAGGACACAAGGGCAGAGTTCGCACAATACTTTGATCACAACTAAATACTTCTGCTTCTTCTTGCGTATGTCGTGCACAGCCTAAAGTTGTAGGACAACTTGTTCTATTTGATCTTACTTGATTGTGCACGCCAGGTTGATTGCATTTGTCGAAACAGGGCGGACCACGTGAAGGTTGCAATCTCCCCCCCCAACTAAATACTTCAGTTATACACATGGCATTGTGGCAATGGGTAAACTTGCAAACCACCTCCTGGTTTTTTGGATTGCCCTGTCAATGGTTGGAATGTTTTTGGAATAGCAAACATTTGGCCCATTCTCCTTCTTATTTCCTCCAAGTATAAACTGCCTGCTGGGTGGGATGAACCTCACAGATCATTTAACATCTTGCCTAACTACATGGAAGATAGACACAAAATGCTGGAGTAAAAGCAGATCAGGCAGCATCTATGGAGAATAGGTTTAGGTGACGTTTCAGGTCGAGACCCCTATTCCTTTTCTCCAGAGATGCTGCCTGACCTGCTGAGTTACTCCAGCATTTTCAATGTAAACCAGGATCAACTTCTTTCTTACACATCTATTGCATGGTCTTGCCATTGAATGCTCTGGGACCATTTAATTGCTGAGAGCCCACGGTCAAGTGTTATATTGGTTAGGAATCTGGTTCAGGGCTTCTGCTTCCCAATCCATTTCCGCTACTGCTCTAAGCACAACTAGAAACTTGGCTCAATAAAGTTAGCACACACTATGGACGGAAACTCAAAAATATACATAATGCAAGTTCAAGTGTCTCCTTAAATTGGAAGGTCATTTTTTCCCCTACCTGGTGTACATTGATGTGGCACAGATTTGTTGACTTTGTGTGGTCCTAACCTCCTATCTAACTCATTGGAGACCATTGAACTATTTTTAATCATAAATTAACGGACTTTATCCTGCACTAAATGTTGCACCTTTATACGTGCTTTATACTTTATATGTATATATACTTTATACATTATATGTATATACTTTATACATTTATACTCTAACTATGTCATAAACTATGACAATTAAATTGACTCTGACTCTGACTCTGACTATGTGTAGTGTTTTCTTTGACTGGATAGCACACAAACAAAAGCTCTTCACTGTACCTCAGTATCCCTGACAATAATAAACTAAACTAAACTTGTTGATGCTAAAACATCAAGCAACTTTTCTTTAATAAGTGATGAAATTCAAACTGCTAACAAGTCCCTTTCTTTGTTTGTAATTGCTACCACATCTATAAAATGGACATCTTAAGAAGACTCCAAAAAATATCCTAAGAAGGCTCCATTAAAATAACTGTGAATATTTGTCTGAGAGTTAGATATATGTATGGATCACCCCCCAACCACAAGATGACAGCATGATAGAGTTGCTGCCTTACAGTGCCAGAGACCCGGGTTCATAAGTTCATGTCATGAAGAATGGGAGTAGAATTAGGTCATTCGGCCCATCAAGTCTCCTCAGCCATTCAATCATGGCTGATCTATCTCTCCCTCCTAACCCCATTCTCCTGCCTTCGCCCCATAACCTCTGACACCTGAATTAATCAAGAATCTATCTATCTCTGCCTTAAAAAGATCCACTGCCTCTAGAGCCTTCTGTGGCAAAGAATTCCACAGATTCACCACCCTCTGACCAAAGAAATTTCACCTCGCCTCCTTCCTAAAAGAACGTCCTTTAATTCTGAGGCAATGACCTCTAGTTGTAGACTCTTCCACTAATGGAAACATTCTCTCCACATCCACTCTATCCAAGCCTTTCGCTATTTTGTATGTTCCGATGAGGTCCCCGCTCATTCTTTTAAACTCCAGCGAGTACAGGCCCAGTGCCAGCAAATTCTCATCATAGGTTAACCTACTCATTCCTGGGATCATTCATATAAACCTCCGCTGAACCATCTCCAGAGCCAGCACATCCTTCCTCAGACACGGTGCCCAAAATTGCACGCGTACAAGCCCTCTTGAAATAAATGCTTGCATTGAGTTTGCTTTCTTTACTACCGATTCGACTTGCAGATTAACGTTTTGGGAATCCCGCACCAGCACTACCAAGTCCCTTTGCACCTCTGATTTCTGGATTTGCACCCCATTTAGAAAATACTCTACTCCTTTATTTGATCCTGACTCCTGGTTCTTGTCTGTAAGGAGTTTATACATTCTTCCCATGACCTGCGTGGGTTTTTCCCAGGAGTTCTGGCTTTCTCTCACATCCCAAAGACATACAACTTTGTAGGCTAATAGCTTGGTATAAATGTAAATTATCCGTAGTGTGTCCAGGATAGTGTTAATGTGGGGGGATCTGTGGTCGGCGCGGACTCGATGAGCAGAAGGGCCAGTTTCCGCACTGTATCTCTAAACCAAACTAAATGAAAATACATCACAGACCTTTGCTTCACATCTTGTGGGGAACAGAATCCAGAGTCTGACAATATGTTCAGAAAATTACCCCAGATGAATGGCTTCATGGGTTGCTCCTGCTGTCCAGTTCATTGTAGTAACATTATACTTTTGGGATTGGATTTCAGCAGATGTCAGTGCAGCACCAGTCACAAAATATAGCATAACCGTCGTCTTACACTGCGTTGACAGCCAAGCCATAACAGTATGAAAGCTACATCTGGTGGGCTTTGTTTCATGTAGCATTGTGATACCCATCTGAGATTGGATTCAACTCAGGTCAGAGTGAACTGGACAGAATGCAGTGCCCCAGTGTTTTAACAGGGAGTTTCCCTGGAGTAGGTTCATTCTCACAGGGTATTAAAGTATCTGTCCAAGTCAGTCTCTGGTTTTTAATTTAAGCCTCCAGGAGATTTGCATCAGGTGTTTTTACTTGCCTGAGTATCTTGCTTTCAAAGGCTGGACAAGGCCAATGGGAATAGATTGAAGTTTATAAAATAAAAGACAAGTCAACACCATTTAACACTGAATCAGTTTGCTGTGTCTATACTTAAAAGTTCAAAACAATCTTAAATTTGCAGTACGTTGAAATAGGTATCAATATCATCACAGGACTAAAATCTAAGCAAACAATCAGTCTGAAGCCAAAATGTTAGTGTGAACAAAGTTTTAGAGATTCAGCTGGTGTGATGGTTTTACTGACCTACATTTCAGTGTAATAACCAAAATCTTAATGAGGAAAATAACAACCTCATGTTAACAAAATGTTTTAATGAAGCACATTGTGACCACTCCAGTTAAACACAAACCTCTTGATTGGGTGGAGTGTTATGACTGCCTGTACTTTCAAATTAAACACTGAGATTTATCTGAATTTGAACATAAATTTACATGGATCCAAGACTTGCCTGTTTGCCTTTATGGTTGCAAAAACAATAAACTATAAAGTGATCTTATACAGTAGAGGTGTATATAATCATGAGAGGAATAGATCGGGTAGATGCACAGAATCTCTTGCCCAGAGTAGGGGAATCCAGGACCAGAGGGCATAAGTTCCAGGTGAAGGGGAAAAGATTTAATAGGAATCCGAGGGGCAACTTTTTCACACAAAGGGTGGTGGGTGTATGGAACAAGCTGCCAGAGGAGGTAGTTGAGGCTTGGACTTATATTCAAAATTTAAGAAACAATTAGACAGGTACATGGATCGGACAGGTTTGGAGGGATATGGACCAAGCGCAGGCAGGTGGGACTAGTGGAGCTGGGACATGTTGGCCGGTGTGGACAAGTTGGGCCGAAGGGCCTGTTTCCACAGACTAAATGAATCTAAAACACAATGTAAAAACATCAGTAATTCAACCCTGCCTCAGGATCAATTATGGAACACATTGGGCCATTTGGCATTGACACAGTCATGTTTCAGTTAAAGAATCTGTGATTTGTTGGTTGGTTTTTAGCTGGTCCAAATTTCAATGCATTTGGGGTATCAAGTGAAAACTAAAACCAGTGATACATCCGCATTTGGATATGAGCATTGAGTAATGTGAATGGCACCCCGACATGAGATGGCATCTTCAAGGGAATGGAAAAATATAAACACATTTGTAGGCCCTGTGAGGAATACTTGAGGAAATTAGGGTTTTGAAAGACAGCACTTTCATTTATTGAGTCATTCTCAAGCTGATGGATTTGAGCTCCACTGTTGCACATGGACAAAATCTTAACTGGCACCTTCGGTGAAATGTGTGAAGCACAAAGCACTGGAGGAACTCAGCGGGTCAGGCAGCATCTCTGGAGACAGTGGACAAGCGACTTTTCAGGTTGGGACCCTTCTTCAGCCACACATACAGACTGTTTATCCAAAGAAGAGTCCCAATCAGAAACGTTGTCTGTCCATTCCCTCCAGTGATATTGCTTGACCCACTGAATTACTCCAGCATTTTGTGATACTGACATCAGCAGTTCCTTGTGTGTCCACTTTCAGTGTAACAAGGGTAAACTGTGGGAAGTGCTGCTTTTTGTATGTGCTGTGTCTTTGGTATCAAATTTATCCTCTTGGATGGAAATAAATAATGACATGGACTGTCCCCCTCCAGATTAAGGGACAGTTTCTTCCCAGCGGTTAGCAGGCAACTGAACCATCTTTCAAACATCTAGAGAGCTGTGCTGAGCTAATACCTACATCATTGGATAGCCTTGGACTATCTTTGATCGGACTTTACTTTGCACTAAATGTTATTCACATTATTCCTTTTATCCTGAATCTATACACTGTGGGTGGCTCGATTGTAATTATGTATTATCTTTCCGCTGACTGATTAGCACGCAACTAATTCTCTTCACTGTACCTCAGTACACGTGACAATAAACTAAACTAAATTAAACTATTTTCAAGAAGAGCAAGATTCCCCCATTGTCCAGGCCAATATTTCACCCTCAGTCAATGAATTTCCTGTCATCTATGCAGTCATTTGCAATTTGGTCACCTTATTTACCTTTGTCACATGTTCATCGTACCTCAAAAGTACTCTTTAGATTGGGTAGTCATTGCATATTCTTGATTTTGCAAAATGTGCAAAATAAATGCAGGTTCATTGTCTCATTATTTGCAAAGCACAAAGATTCAAGATTCAATTTAATTGTCACATGTACCAATTAAGGTACACTGAAATTTGAGTTAGCATACCGCCATACTAAGTAAAAAAACAACAATACACTCAGCGACATAAAATAAAATTTAACATAAACATCCACTTTCCTCACTGAGATGGAAGGCAATAAAATTCAGTCATCTTCCTCCTTTGTTCACCCGTGGTCGGGGCCTTGACCCCTCAATTAACTATATATAACTAGTGTGGCGGAGGCAGATATAACAGTGGCATTGAAGAGACTTTTGGATAGGTACATGGATGTGCATTAAAGGTATGGATTATGTGCAGACAGATAAGAGGTGGTCTCTGCATTATGTTCAGCACTGATATTGGGCCTGTTCTGTTCTTGTGCTGCATTCCATGCTCTATGAATAACACAGTTAGATGTTGGGAAGAAGGATCTCGACCCGAAACATCACCCGTTCCTTTTCTCCAGAGATGCTGCCTGTCCCGCTGAGTTACTCCAGCTTTTTGTGTCTATCTTAGATGTTATGAAAATTGCTTTAGTAATGTACATTCATTTTCATTCTTAAAAATGCATTTCATGGATTGTTTTATTGGAAGGGTTGAGCATGTTCAACTGTAACCATTATATCAACATCACATGTCTCAGGTGCGCTCACACAATCATAAGGGGCTGTCCCACTGCGGCAACCTAATTGTCGAGTTTAGAAGAGTTTAGGAGAGTTTGGAAAAATGTCATGTTGAAGACCTCCTTCGACTATGTAGAAGACCTCCTTCGACCTCCTTCAACTATGTTGAAGACTAGCTTCGACTAGCTATGACTAACTTCGGGAAAATTGGACACTGAATAGTGGAGAGTGAAGACGACCTCCTTCAATCTCCTTCAACCTCCCTTCGACTATGTTGAAGACTATCTACAACTACCTTCGACTACCCTCGATTACCTATGACTAACATGCCGACCTACTACGACTAAACCTACGAGTAAAAAAAGTATCAAATTTTTCCATGGCAAACTTTTTTTACTCGCGGGCATCTTTCAACGTTGAAAAATACTCTGCGACCTAGCTGAGGCCTCGAGTACACGGGGACTACTCTCGAGCACGAAGGAGAGTTACAAAGACCTCTTAGGACCTCGTGTCCACCATGCTGCGAGTATGAGTCGAGGGAAAACTCGCCAGAACTCGCGGATTAGGTCGCCCAAGTGGGACAGCCACTATAGGAAGACAGATTAATGAGATTAGCAGAACTAACTAAAGTTTGGTGAAAGAATGGATGGATATTGACTGGGGGTTCAAATGAAGTGAACGGAGAAGTTGGATGGGGTTATTGGGGCTGTCCACATGACGACACCCTGACAACATGATTGAGTTTAATGCAGCAGGTCATTGCTAATATATTAATCTTCCAAACCAATATACTGATTGGTAAACTAATGCAAATTGTGTGCAAATTAGAATTATTATCATTACAGGGTTAAAAGTAAGCAAATAATTTTAGTTTAGTTTAGTTTAGTTTAGTGATACAGCGCAGAAACTAAACAAGCCCTTCAGCCTTGAGTCTGCGCTGACCAGCGATCCTATACACTCGCACTATCCTACACACGAGTGACAATTTACAATTTTTACCGAAGCCTACAAATCTGTATGTCTTTGGAGTGTGGGAGGAAACTGGAGCACCCGGAGTAAACCCACGCAGTCATAGGAGAGAACATACAAATGCTACACGGACATCTCACATAATTCAGATCGAACCCGTGCCACCCCTAATCTGTCCAAATCCAAACGTCCTGGAGATTCAGCTGGTTTCATTAATTTACATTTGGTGCAATAACTAATACATTAGTGAGGAAGATCACAATAATGCGTTGATAAGGATTAGTGTTGAGTCGCCTATCTAGTAAAACACAAGCCTCTTGAGTGGGGTTAGCATGTTATGACTGTATGTTATTCAAGTTATACAGTAAGATTTACCTGAATTTGGACATAAAGCTCGACCAGTCCTGGAGTTGTTTGTTTGTCTTTACAGTTGTAATCAAATAACTTTTCCTGACCAACCAATTAAATGGAAAGATTTGAGTTAAGGCAGTCATTTCTTTTTCTCTCTGCATTTTCTGTTTTGAATTTTGTGTTTCCAGCATTAGTGAAATTTTGTTCTCAACCAAAATAGCTAAAGGAGCAGATGACGCACAAGTATAGGATATTTACGGACAGGAAGAATATAACTAGCTCGAATCTTCCCAGCTGTATCCCACAGCATTTAGCTTGCGGTTTCAGGCTGGTGGTGTGGTGTAACCTCGGTCAATGAGTGACCAAGGCACAATGATTCACAGTCTGGTTATTGTGTATCCTTAGCCCCATGCTGCTGCACTGAGAATGCCAAGTTTGGTGACATTAAGTTAGGAACAAAAGTCTTGTAACATTCTTTTAATTTTCTGATGAACTTAACGGGTTCTGTAGCGAGATGCAAAACGATCGTGCGTTGCTCACAACATTCCTGCAATGAAATTATTGCAGTAATTTGAGTCTCTTCTCTGTATTTAGCAAAGTAAGGGGACAGCTGAACATGATTTGAAGATTATGCAGATGTATGAATTTATTATTCGCAGGAAATTAAAACAAACAAAATGCATTCGTATATTGTTGCTTTGAATTCTAAGACAGTTTAAAGTCCATGGAGCCAATGAAGGATTTTTGAAGCACAGCCACAGTTGTACTGTGGGACGGTGAAGGGCGGCATGCCCTGTTGTCACTGATAGATGGCTTCTTAATGCATTTAGTCAGGCTCTAATAAGATCCTGGCTAATGATAGCCTTTTTGTCCATAGCTTAGTTATTTTTGTCAGCAGCTGTATATATAGAGGCACTTACACATCCACTGCCAGCATTGGAATGCAAGGCCACGTGAGTATAACGTCCCACAGCAAGTTTCTGCTTTGCAGTTTGGTCATGAGTCATTGGCATATGCGTTATACATTTTAAATCACTGCTTTTGATACATTAAAAGCAAATAGTAAAAAATGTAGATCGACACAAAATGCTGGAGTGACTCATATAAAGCAGCATATCTGGAGAAAAGGAATAGGTGATGTTTCGGGTCAGAACCCTTCTTCAGACCCCGATATAAACTCTGCTTTGTTATAAAGCCATTTTCCCATTATGTCCAATATACAATACTGTTTATTTTTATGTATAGTACATTTCTCCTTGTTACCCAGTGAAAATCCCGGCGTTGTTTCAAGAGAGGGTGAAAATCTGAAATAAAAGCTGGAAAATTCTGCAAGTCGGGCAGGAGAAAAAATCTGGCTGTTTCCCTTCTAAAAAACAAACTGCTGGATAAAGTCAATGGATCAGACAGCATCTGTGGAGGCAAAGGTGGATGATGGATGATTTTTCAGGTTGGGACTCTTCTTCAGACTTAAGTGGGCAAACGATGTTTTGGGTAGGGACTAACCCCTTTCTACCTGACCCAATTCTCTCTCCACAGATGCTGCCTGACCTGTTGAGTTCCTCAAGCAGTTTGCTGTTTACTAGAGGTTCCAGCATCTGCAGTTTCTTGTGCCTTCTTTGTGCCTTTAATCAAAACTTTACATACGAATTACTTTTTATAATCCACCATATCCTCATAATACATGTAATTATGTTTCAAAAATGTCCTCTCAATCTCTGACAGCATTTGCAATCATTATTTATAAGAAGGTTAATTATATTGATTTACTTTTTTCATTTTTATTTTTGATTTAATTTAGTTTTATTTCAATTAGTGGTTTTTAGCAAAATCAAGTATTTTCATATATTAAGAAAATAGAAAAACTGAACATTTTTTAGTGTTTTCTTTAATGAATTGCAACTAAATCGATAATGTGCAATAGATGACAGTGACGTTCAAACTGGAATGTGGAATGGGAAACATTGAATTCTTCAATTCTCAACATCAAAATGAAAGAAGGATGAGGGGGGCCTTCATTGAAACTTACCAAATAGTGAAAGGCCTGGTTAGAGTGGATGTGGAGGTGATGTTTCTATTAGTGGGTGAGTCTAGGACCAGAGGTCATAGCCTCAGAATTAAAGGACATTCCTTTAGTAAGGAAATAAGAAGAATAAAAATGTGGTCAGATGGTGGTAAATCTGCGGAATTTATTCCTACAGAAGGCTGTGGAGGCCAACTGATATATTTAAGGCAGAGATAGATAGATAGAGAGATAGATTCTTGATTAGTAGGGGTATCAGGGACTATGGGGAGAAGGCAGGAGAATGGGGCTAGGAGAGAGAGATAGATCAGCCATGGTTGAATGCCAGAGTAGACTTGATGGACCAAATGGTCCGATGCTGCTCCTATCACTTATGAATTTATGAAACTTATCCATTGCCGACCATATTTATCTAATCTGAGTTCTCACCATTTACCTCAGCCAACTGAGTTCCCAAGTCAAGTCCCTGACTAGCCTACAGCCTTCTGTTAGGGCAATTGGCCGGAAGTGGATGTAGTTGGCACCATCGCATTTTCAGCTTGTTTGGCTTACAACCCAACATATGGACATTAAATGCTCCAATTGTCGGTAACAGCCCCCTCTTTTTTGCTCTCTGTTTCCTGTGCTCCTCCCGCACCCCTGTTCAACCCATTTCTCCCACCATCCTGCCCTCTCCCTTCTTCTCCCCTTCCCTCCATTCCTCTCTCCCTTTACGTCCACATATATCCATCCCTCTGGCTTTCCACCTCCTCTCTTTATACAACACCCCTTTCTCGCCTTTTCATCTGTAGCCTCTGCTCACCCATCTGCAAATCAACCTCCACCATCACTCACCCGAATCCACCCATCACTCACCAGGCTTATTCCCCTCTACTTCAATTAGACTGAATAAGGGCCTCCACCCAAAACGTCACGCTCGAAGGGCCGAATGGCCTACTCCTGCACCTATTGTCTATTTTCACCTATCCTTGTTCTCTAAAGATGCTGCCTGACCCGCTGAGTTACTCCAACACTTTGTATTTTAACAATATTTTAAAAGTTGTTTTCTTAAAGCAAAGTGCTTTGCTGAGCTTAAAGTATGCTACAAATACAACACTGCATTAGTGTAAGAAAACATGTCAAAATCAGTAGTCCACCAGTTCAAGTTGAGTTTGAAGAGAGATCTCCACCCGAAACGTCTCTCCAGAGATGCTGCCGGTCCAGCTGAGTTACTCCAGCACTTTGTGTCTATCTTTGGTTCAAACCAACATCTGCAGTTCCTTCCTACTCAGTTCAATTTCAGTTCTCTGCAAAACAAAATACGCCCTGTAAAATACACAGACACACGTTATCCTACAGGAGCCCGCTGTAGGGACGGTAAATAAAGTGGGAGACGCTGATATGGACATTTAACAATGGTTTAATGAATGGTTTGAAAGCGAGGAATGAATGACTTCTGTGCAGTCTTCGCACACTGCCTGATACCCACAGATTTGACTTCGCATGTCACGACAATAACCTAAGGCGGTAATATATTGCGTATACCATAGACTTCCTGTAAATGGCACACTAGCTTCCTGCAACAATTTATTGATAATAACCCCGGGTGTTACAAAACAGCGTATGAAGCCACACTTCATCCGCTTATGACAGGGAACTCCTGCACAGTAAGCTCATGTGCTTCTGTAGACTATGGGGGGAGTGGGTGATATTTGTAGTGCAGTGCCCTAATACTGCTCCTGGACGTTAACTGGGTTTATCTGCATTAAGTCAGCTATTTCCCAGTTCGTTGGGGCAAGACATTCCTAAATCTGTCCAATATAGATCCCTTGATTGGTTTGTAATGGGATTGGTCTACAATCAAAGTTTTTTTCCCTCGCCAATTTAAACATAACATTTCTCGGTAAATATGTGGGAGGTCTGAGCAATGACTTTATTGGTAATAATCGACCTTAATTATAATCAATGTACCTCGCGTTACTTTTAACTAACCGGCCGGCGGCCCGAATAATGAAGACAATTAAGTCGATCTTTTTCACAAGGAAACGTCAGTTGGCGCCTCTTAATTGCACTTACAGGAACAAGGAGATCCATTATGAGTTATTTCCCTCCCCCCCTTTGTTCACACCTTAAACGTGTTATAATACTTTCACAGGTCGTTGTTATTGGAAGTTTATAGTTTTATTTCAAAAGGTAAAGGACGTCTGGTGTGTGAGTAACTCGAACGAACATGGTGGTTAAATATATATTTTAAAAAAATCATGCATGAAATATATTTCAAACCCGACCCCGAGAAACTGCACAGACTTCGGTGCGATGAAAACCGCGAAAGCAAACTGCAATCACTCCTGCAATTTAATCCAATGCTTTATACACATTACCCGTGCAAAATCTTTGATTGGAATTAATTACTTCTGGAATTCACAAGTATGTTAATTTCACGTCAATTATTAACCATCGAGTCTCAGGGAAAAAAACATTTCATGCAAGAAATTGACGCAACAAATTGCAAAATTGTTGTCAGACAATTTCTGGCGTAAAAAGTTTTATTTCTGAGAGTTGGTGGGAAGTGGTTTAATAATCGACGTGAAATTCACATACTTGTTTTACTTGAACTGAATAAGATATTTTATCTTTTTTTTAAAGCCATTCAAAGTGCACTCTTGCCTCCTAAGTGGATGAGAGTTTAACACTTGACGCACGGTCCTACTGGGCGCACGCTGATTTTTATTCGCTACTTTGTGGTTTGAAACAGATTAATAAAGTAAAGAGCAGACATTTCTGCACTCTAGGCTATTTGCTGGGCTAATTTCTTCCCTCCAAGACTGCTAGGAGTTGCGAGCGCAGGTCCGGACGCTTCTTTGTTAAAGGTAATTGAAACCATCGAGCCTCCTCTCCCTCTCTCTGCACAAAACTCAAGGAGTGCAGAGGAAATAAACGTGGGGGAAACTCGATCCGTCAGTCGGAATCTCTTGCAAGAAATATATGAAGGTTTTTTTCTTTCCTCCTCCTTCCCTCCCCCGTGATCTTTGCCAGTGATACAAAGGTCCTGTCCCCTCTCATTTCCGGACGATGCACTTCTGATACGACATCAGAGAAAAAAAAACGTTTTAATTTTAAAGGGTCAAGAAAGCCGTGTCGTTTTACCGATTTTTAAAAGCAAAATCCTGACCAGTGTTTCTCCAAACGAAATAGCCATGTTTAGTCTGTCGCTTGCCAACCTTGTTAATATACTTTCTCTACAAAGTCAGTTGGTACAGGATGTTGTTAGTGTATTTGAGGGGGAGGGTAGGTTGGATATTTAAATAGCACCTTCCCCATCTTTGGGGTACATTAAATTGCTTAAAAGCCTATAAACATAGTGAAGGTGGAGCAGTAAAGCACTGTTCAGGCCCTTCGGCCCACAATGTCTGTGTTGAACATGATGCTAATTCAAGGCACAATAGACAATAGGTGCAGGAATAGGCCATTTGGCCCTTCGAGCCAGCACTGCCATTCACTGTGATCATGGCTGATCATCCACAATCAGTACCCTGTTCCTTCCTTCTCCCCATATCCCTTGACTCCGCTAACTTTAAGAGCTCTATCTAACTCTCTCTTGAAAGCATCCAGAGAATTGGCCTCCACTGCCTTATGAGGCAGAGAATTCCACAGATTCACAAACAAAGATACTAGATCTATTTTAAATCTGTTCACAACTCTCTGGGTGAAAAGGATTTTCCTCATCTCCGTTCTAAATGGCCTACCCCTTATTCTTAAACTGTGGCACCTGGTTCTGAACTCCCCCAACATCGGGAACATGTTTCCTGCCTCTAGCATGTCCAATCCCTTAATAATCTTATATGTTTCAATAAGATACACTCACATCCTTTTAAATCCCAGTGTATACAAGCCCATTCGCTCCAATCTATCAGCATATGATAGTCCCGCCATCCCGGGAATTAACCTGGTGAACCTACGTTGCGCACCCTCAATAACAAGAATGTCCTTCCTCAAATTTGGAGACCAAAACTGCACACAATACTCCAGGTGTGGTCTCACTAGGGCCCTGTACAACTGCAGGGGGACCTCTTTGCTCCTATACTCAATTCCTATAAACGCTGTGTATATATTTTCAAACCAACATTTAAAGAAGGGTCTCGATCTGAAACATCACCTATTCCTTTTCTCCAGAGATGCTGCCCGACCTGCTGAGTTATTCCAGCTTTTTGTGTGTATCTGCAGATCCCCATATCTCCACAATGCCAAGTTAAACTAATCTCGTCTACCTGCATGTTATCCATATTCCTCCACATATATGTACCTACTCAAGAACCTCTTAAACGCCAGTATCATATCTGCCTCCTCCACCATCCCCTGACAGCACGTTCCAGGCACAGATCATTCTCTCCGTAATAAATAAACCTGATCCGCTCATCTTCAAACTTTGCCCTTCTCACCTTAAAGCAATGAACTATGAAATCAGTTCAATTGGTGTGAACTGGTGGGTTTAATAAATCACAGCTGGTTGAATTAAAGGATGATCCACTGGTTGCTGGCTAAATATTTAGACCAAAAATACAATGTGATCTTGTACATTATTTGGGTGGCACGGTGGCACAGCGCTGGAGATGCTGCCTTACAGCGCCATAGACCCTGGTTCGATCCTGACTACGTTTGCTGTCTGTATGGAGTTTGTACATTCTCCCCGTGATCTGCATGGATTTTCTCCGAGATCTTCGGTTTCATCCCACACTCCAAAAGCATGCAGGTTTGTAGGTTAATTGGCTTGGTATAATTGTAAATTGTGCCTAGTGTGCGTAGGATAGTGCTAGTGTATGGGAATTGCTGGTTGGTGCAGACTCGGTGGACCGAAAGCCCTGTTTCCGAGCTGTATCTCGAAACGAAATAAAACTAATTCTCCTGGGAGGATAGAATTGACCCCTTAAATCTAATTTAACTTCCCTTCTGAAAGGTGGCAACGATGACAATGTGAATTTCCATTCTTATCACACTAGTGCATGATACCTGCGTAGGGGTTGATACCCACAATTTTCCAACTTGTAGACAATGTTAATGCCACCAGGCCAGAAGCATTTCAGTGCCCAGAGACACAAGAAACTGCAGATGCTGGAATCTTGAATTAAAAATACAACAAAATGCTGGAAGAACTCAGGGTGTCAGGCGGCATCTGTGGAGGGAAATGGACAAATGGAGTTTGAAGAAGGATCCCATACGGAAATATCGCCTGTCCATTCCCTCCACAGACATGAGTTCCTGATGAGTTATTTTAGACTTTAGAGATGCAGTGTGGAAACGGGGCCTTTTGCCCACCAGGTCCAGGCCGACCAGCGATCACCCCGCACACTAGCACTATCCTACACGCTAGGGACAATTTACAACTTTACCATAGCCAATCAACCAGCAAACCTGTACGGCTTTGGAGTGTGGGAGGAAACTGGAACACCTTGGGGAAACCCACGCATTCCTCCAACATTTTGTTTTTCCAGCCACAGCTAGTCATTGCCTTTCAATTTAAAGTTGCCAGCACTGCTGTTGTGTTAACTGTAGTCTGAGAGTGTGCACAGCAACTGAGGGTGAAATCAACTTTCTAGCACTCAAATTGCTAATATTGTTAAGATTTTAAAACATTTTAAGAAGTGTATTTTCAAGTTTTAATGGTGCCGTCAGTGCAAAGATGAAGAATGTGAAACATGACCCATAGATCAGAAGATATAGGAATAGAATTATACTGAAGATAGACACAAAAAGCTGGAGTAACTCAGCGGGTCAGACAGCATCTCTGGAGAAAAGGAATAGGTGAAGTTTTGGGTCAGAGCCCTTCTTCAGACTCAATTAGGCCATCAGCCATTTGATCATGGCTGATCTATTTTTCCCTCTCGACCCCATTCTCCTGCCTTCTTCCTGTAACCTTTGACGCCCTTACTAATCAAGAACCTATAAATCTCCGCTTTAAAAATAGCCAATGACTTGGCCTCCACTGCCATCTGTGGCAATGAATTCCACAGATTCACCACCAAACATATCGACGAGGTTGTCTTTAACTGGTTATCTAGATTTAAAGTGGGTAATTCTGTGCCTGAGGCACGCCACATAGTTTACTGTTGATGCAAAGTCAAACTCACTTCATTTTGAAGGTACACAAAAAGGCTGGAGAAACTCAGCGGGTGCAGCAGCATCTATGGAGTGAAGGAAATAGGCAACGTTTCGGGCTGAAACCCTTCTTCTGGCAGTCTCAATGAACCAACAAACCCACATGTCTTTGGAATGTGGGAGCACCGAGAGGAAACAAACCCACGTAATTACAGGGAGAACGTGCAAATTCCACTCAGACAGGTTAGGTTTATTATTGTCATGTGAACTGGGGTACAGATAGAAGCTATATTTTGCACGCTATCCAATCAGATCAGACAAAACTATACATAAATACAATCAAGCCAAACTCGTACGATGGGTAGAGTAAAGGGAAAGATAAAGATTGCAGAATATAGTTCTCAGCATTGTAGCCATCAACTCCATCCAACTCTCCTGTCACCAACCTATTCTAAAGGATAGTTTACAGTAACCAGTTCATCTATATTTGGCACGAGGGAAAAGCTGGAATAGAACACAGAACAGTACAGCACAGGAATGGGCCCTTCAGCTCACAATGTTTGTGCCGAACATGATGCCAAGTTTAGACTAATCTAGTTTAGTCATGCCTAAAAAAACTTGCTTGCACATATCCATTAAACATTCCCCCCTCGAAGCTTCTTGCTATGCCCTCTAGTTTTGGGGGGAAAAAAGGGTTCTGGCTGTCTACCCTATCTATGCCTTGGATCATGGGCTGTCACAGACCAACTTAATCCTCACCCTTTTCACCTTTACATGTTTTCCACAGAGTTTGTGGTGGAGACTGTGTACAGTGCCAGGAAACATTCCTGAACATCACCACAAACTAAAGGGTGTGTGATAAAAATAGACAGAGTGCTGGAGGAACTTAGCGTATCAGGCAGCATCTCTGGATAACATGGATAGGTGACGTTTCGGGTCGGGTTTTCAGGTTTTGTTGTGGGAGGGAGAAAGCTGGAAGACAGGTGGGGGCGGGACAATGCCAGACAAGTGTTAGGTGGATACGAGTGAGGGACAGTTTAATTGGCGGATAGGGTGGACAATGGCCCAAGATGGAAAGACAGAAGGCCATGAGATAAGGAGAGAAGAGGCATAAAATTCGAAGCCAGTGAAAGGGTTATAGGTAAAATAATGTGGGGAGAGGTTGGGGAGGAATAGTGGGAGAAATTGGTGAGCATCTAGGTAGGGCACAGGGAAGAGAAGGGCACAAATAAAAGGTGTACAACACTTTTTCAAGCTTTGCTCAGTGTAAGTTTGTGTGGAAACAGGCCCTTCGGCCCAACAGGTCTATGTTGACCAGCGATTCTCACACACTAACACTGCCCTACAATTACCTACACACCGGTACATCTTTAGAGTGTGGGAGGAGACCAGAGCTCCTGTAGAAAACGTACACAGTCATGGGTAGAATGTACAAACTCTGTACAAACAAGCGTCGGTAGACAGGATCGAACCCGTGTCTATAAGGCAGCTATAAGGCAGCAACTCTACTGCTGCGCCACTGTACCGCCCCAAGTAATACAGAGAACCTCAAATCTTTACATTAAATAAAGGCTTCAGTCAAGTCAGTTTGTCGTAGCTGTTGCCAACTTTAAGCAAGTAATAAACCACAGAAGTTGAAGAGGTTGGTACTGTTCCATGCTGAATTTGGTGATGGTGCCTGAACAATGTAATTCCTTGGAGTTCAAGCATAAAAATAACACAACCCATGGAGAATGTACTGGGCCATTGCACAAGAGGAGACATCGTGTAGCACTCCAAGGCTCTAATTACATGGACAAAGGCCCAGTTGAAAGCAGCTGAATATGAAATAAATATTTTGTTAAATGTGTATGCTATGTATAACTCTCAATCTCTGTATTGTATAAACAAGGCACATGTAACGAAGCAGGTGGTTAATGCAAAATAAACTGCTCACATTGCAGCTGCCATACTCACACTGTGCTTGTATGTTATGGCATTGGTGCCATTTAGCTGCATATAAATCGTTCATCCTTGCACATGCCCTACATGTCCATGAAGAAGAGCTAAATGAACGTGGCCTGAGCTAAACACAGTGCTCCCGTTGGGGCAAAAACATTGTTTAATATAGGATTGGCATTACTTCCTGGATTGTATTATTTTTATATTTCTTTAAGGATAATAAACTGGGTTGGCTGATATTATGTTGATTTCTTTCTCGTTTTTTACACTAGACATTAATTTTGACTTGGGTGTGTAAAGTCACATGGTGTAGTACTGACTGATATATATCTATATTACTAAAAGTCTGATCTTGACCACTTCCTGTTGTACTGTATATTGATTTTAGAAAAAAACGCTGCTACTTAAGGCTGTGATTTTTTACCATCTTACTCAGTCCCCCTCCGCTGCACAGGACGAGAGGATTTTTCCCATCGATCAAAAATAAAAGAGTTATTAGTGTTTAAAAAATGTTGAGATTCTCTCTCCTGAAGGACACGCCGCCTTCCGGAGGGACTATAAAACCTGGAAGTGTTGAGTGCCTCAGTCAGTCTCTGCAAGATGGGGGAGTGAGATGGTCACATCTCTCAGTCTGAGCTGTGAATAACACTGAACACATGTCTACTAAACTGTAAGTGGTTTTACTGACCTATCAGTGTCCTTAATGTGATTTGAAAATGTAGTTTGGAAATGTTAAAGCTGTGTTGCCTTTGGTTTGGAAATGCTAAAGCTGTGTTGCCTTTGGTTTGGAAATGCTAGAGCTGTGTTGCCTTTCGTTTGGAAATGCTAAAGCTGTGTTGCCTTGCCTAATTAAAGTTGCCTTGCCTAATTGAAAAGTTGGTTTGAGAATGCTAAAGTTGCCTTGCCTAATTGAAAAGTTGGTTTGAGAATGCTAAAGTTGCCTTGCCATCTATATTATTAGGAGTCTAATCTTGACCACTTCCTGTTTACGCTGTATATTGATTTTAGGAAAAAACGCTACCACGTACAGCTGTGAATTTTGGCCATCTTACTCGGAGTCCCCCTCCGCTTATCAGGTGCCGAGGATTCTTCCCATCGATGAAAAATAAAAGAGTTATTAGTGTTTAAAATATGTTGAGATTCTCTCTCCTGTCAATCATGCCATGAAGGCCACGCCCCTTCTTGTGGGAGGGGCTATAAACCTGGAAGTGTGGGCGTGGCTCAGTCTCTGCAAGAAGAGGGAGGGAGAGGTCACGACTCTCTGTCTTTAGTGGCCTTGCACCCTGCTTGAAATGGTATGAAATTGAATTTGGTGGCCTTATGAGAGAAATGTGATTTATGGTAAATAAGGAAATTAAGACAAACGGATGCATGAAATTAATGGTGGCACAGCCGGAAGAGATACTTCCTCACGGCACCAGAGACATGGGTTCTATCCCGACCTTGGGTGCTGTATGTGTGGAGTTTGCATGTTCTCCCTGTAACCATGTGGCTTTCCTTCAGATGCTCTGGTTTCCTCCCACAACCCAAAGGCTTGTGGGCTTGTAGGTTGATTAGTCTTTGTAAGGAGTATGTAGGGAGTGGACAAAGTTGTATAACATAGATAAGTGATTGATGGCTGCAGTGCACTCTGTGGGCTGAAGGGTCTGTTTCCATGCTGTATCAAGGAAAATGTTGTGTGCATAAGGAAAAGGGGTAAGTCCTAATGGAGAGTGAACATCACACCTGACTATTAATGTGGAAGGTATGGGACTTTATGAAGGCAGGCAAAAATAAACAATGTCCCATACCTTCTACCTTAATAATCAGGTTTCATGTTCACTCTCCTTTAGGACTTACCCCTTTACCATTTGCACACAACATTTTCCTTGATATTGCATATCGAATGACTGATAAAAAGATACAGAATGGAAACAGACCCTTCAGCCCACCGAGAGCAATGCATTGATCACCTGTTCACTCTAGGGCTATGTTACACAACTTTCTCATCCACTTATGAAGGTGGGGATAATGCAGAAACTGAGGTTATGGAGCAGCGTATGAAATACTGGGTATGAAAAAAACATCAAGGACAGATAAATATGAAGGTTCTATCTTCTTTGTAGCTGGATAGGCCTACTTCAAATATACACATACAAATTAAGGGTGGACAGAAAATGGTGGATATATGGAACAAGCTGAGGCATGTACTAAGGTTCTTTAGTCAGAGGGTAGTTAATCTGTGGAACTCTTTGCCACTGAGGGTTGTGGATGCCAAGTCAGTGGATATTTTTAAGGCAGAGATAGACAAGATCATGATTAAAACGGGTGTCAAGGGTTATGGGGAGAAGGCAGGAAAATGGTATTAGGAGGCAGAGATTACCCATGATTGCATGGTGCAGTAGACTCAATGGGCCGAATGGCCTAAGTCTACTCCTATAACTTGTGAACATTTGGACAGGTGCATGGATAGCAGAGGGATAAGGGCCAAATATGGGCAGGTGGGACTAGTGTAGATAGAGCATCTTGGTCAGCATGGGCACGTTGGGCGGAAGGGAATCTTTCCGTATTGTATGATGATGAGTCTATGAAGATACAATTTGGGCTTCTCTGGCCTTGGAGGCTATTACTATGTACAGATTTTGTACATTCTTCCCATGACCTGCAGGGATTTCTCTGGGAGCTCCGGTTTCCTCCCACACTCCAAAGACATGCAGGTTTGTAGGTTAATTGGCCGGTAAAGACAATTGTAAAAATTGTCCCATGTGTGTGTAGGATGGTGTTAGTGTTTGCTGGTTGACGCAGACTCGTTGGAGGGCCTGTATCTGTGCAGTAGCTCTAAATTAAACCCTAATTCCCAACAACCGCAAATAATCATGCACCTGGTTGATCAAGAATCTATCTAACATAACATGGTACATAAAATGTCTTGCTTTAATTTCACATTCCATTACTTCACACTCGCACTACTCCACGTCAAATTCCATGCCCACCTAATCCGAAGATGATTACTTTCACTGTATCCGCTATTTTCTTCCTCATAGAGACATAGAAAATAGGTGCAGGAGGAGGCCATTCGGCCCTTCGAGCCAGCACCGCCATTCATTGCGATCATGGCTGTTCGTTCCCAATCAATAACCCACAGAAACATTATCAACCACAGAGACAAATTTTGCGTTCCCAAAGACTTTTTAATTCAGGCTCTTAACTTCAAGACCAAATCATTAACACATACCACAAAAGGTAAGTGACTTAACCCTGAGCCACCACAATGGGCACAAACTTCCTCTCACTCATAATCAGTTTTTCTTTCTTGCACTGAGGTTGTTTTGGATCCATCCAGACACTAACTTTCTTGTTGATTACTTGCGCCTTACAGCGCCAAAGACCGGGGTTCAATCCTGACTACGGGTGCTGTCTGTACGGAGTTTGTACGTTCTCCACATGACCGCGTGTGTTTCCTCCGGGTGCTCCAGTTTTCTCCCCCACTCCAGACGTGCAGGCTTGTAGGTTAATTGGCTTCTGTAAATTGTCCCTCATGAGTAGGATAGTACTAGTGTACGGGGATCACTGCTTGGTTCAGATTTGATGGGCCGAAGGGCCTGTTTCAGCACTGTATCTCTAAACCAAACTAAAATAACTGATGGGAGGATTGTGGTAAAATTAAGAAAATAAATGTTTCACTCAAGTAATCAGGCACAACATTCCTTTAACAAAAGGTAGACACAAAAAGCTGGAGTAACTCAGTGGGTCAGACAGCATCTCTGGAGAAAGGTAGTACGTGACGTTTTGGGTGGAGACCCTACTTCAGAGAGTCAGAGGAAAGGGAAACGAGGAACAGAGACAGTGATATAGATGAGAGACAGAGACGGTGATTCATTTAACAAAGCCACACTAACTACCCTTAATTAAACAACAAACTTCTAAATCAGGATTCTCTTCCTCAAGAGTTTTTACTCACTATTTTCCCATCACTGTTGCTTGGCATTGACTAGTTATATTATCTGTTCCTTTCTCCCTTGTAAACCTTTGTACAACATTATAACTTTTTTTAATTAATCAAAATAAACTTTATTGAAGAAAAAAATGTACCATACAGGAACCATGCAAAAAAAATGTGTCCGGCATTAACGGAGGCTATACTGTTTACACAAATTACACAATTTTACCCCACACCCTTGCCACTCATGTGGCCTGATACAGCATTTCAGTCTCTCATTCTCTTGTAGTCTCGTTCTCCGGCATCATGTCAAGAGAATCAAGAGAATCAAGGGGCCTGTGATCAGAAGTTGATGAAAGATGCTTCATCTATTTCCATCCCTGTCACTTTTACGAGAGCCTGAGTGAGAGGGGTCTTGATTGAAGCATGTAATATCATGAAGGGTCTCAACACAAAAGATTTTAAAAGGATATGTTCCCTTGTGGGAGAATCTAGAACCAGGGGTCACGGTTTTAAAATGAGAGGTCATCCATTAAAGGCAGAAATGTCAAAGGGCTATGACCTTTGGGAATTCTCTTCCTCAAAGATAGAGCTAGGCATGTTGGAAGCAGATTTTTGGGATATTTTTAAGGCCATGTTAGATAGATTCTTGATCAACCAGGTGCATGATTATTTGCGGTAGTTGGGAATTAGGGTTTAATTTAGAGCTACTGCACAGATACAGGCCCTCCAATGAGTCCGCGTCAACCAGCAAACACTAACACCATCCTACACACACATGGGACAATTTTTACAATTGTCTTTACCAGCCAATTAACCTACAAACCTGCATGTCTTTGGAGTGTGGGAGGAAACCGGAGCTCCCAGAGAAATCCCTGCTGGTCATGGGAAGAATTTACAAACTCTGTACATAGTAATAGCCTCCAAGGCCAGAGAAGCCCAAATTGTATCTTCATAGATCCATCATCATACAATACGGAAAGATTCCCTTCCGCCCAACGTGCCCATGCTGACCAAGATGCTCTATCTACACTAGTCCCACCTGCCCATATTTGGCCCTTATCCCTCTAAACCTTTGCTATCCATGCACCTGTCCAAATGTTCACAAGTTATAGGAGTAGACTTAGGCCATTCGGCCCATTGAGTGTATATTTGAAGTAGGCCTATCCACGCCCTCCCATGCCACCAATTGTAGTAGGCCTATCCACGCCCTTTCTAGCACCCACTGGAGAATAAAAAATGCCGGAGGCAGGGCTGAGTCCACAAGTGCTGATAGAGTCCGCTAGAGGGGGGTCGGGAAAGTCGCTGTGTGCAGTCGGGAAAGTCGCTGTGTGGAGTCGGGAAAGTCACTGTGTGGAGTCGGGAAAGTCACTGTGTGCGGGAGGTGTGCTGCCGTGGCCAGTGGCCGCTAAGTGGAGTCCCAACCCCCCCACACCCCGCCCTTCCCCCCCCCCCCCCCATCTCCCCACACACACCCCGCCCTTTTACCCTCTCCCCGTTCCTCCCCATCTCCCCCCCACACCACCACACACCACCCAACACCATTCCACCCCACCCACCCCCCCCACCACACCACCCCCCCACCTCCCCACACCATCGCACGCCCCCCCACACCACCCCCCCCACCACCCCCCCCCCACCACCACCCCCCCACCCCCCCTAAATGGACTGATGGGCCAAATACCCTCCTTCTATTTCATACATTAGGGCGGCACGGTGACCCAGCAGTCGAGCTGCTGCCTTAAAGTGCTAGAGATCCAGGTTCAATCCTGTCTACAGGTGCAGTCCATGTACAGAGTTTGTACGTTCTCCCAGTGACCGCGTGGGGTTTCTCCATGTGCTCCGGTTCCCTCTCACATTATAAAGACGTGCAGGTTTGTAGATTAATTGGCTTCTGTAAATCATCCCTAGTGTGGAGGATAGAACTGGTGTACGGGTGATTGTTGGTCGGCATGGACCCGGTGGGCCGAAGGGCCTGTTTCCACCTATCTCTAAACTGTACTAAACATTTCTACAATTCTACGATTCCATGAACAGCAACAGAACCTGGTTTTCCTCTGGGTTTCTGCAGACTGATTAAAAAGGAAAAGGATAATTGGTTTGAGGCTGTTGGCTGGGTCAGTGAAATAACATCCTGCAGAATTCCTGTTCCTGACCAGCGGGCAGTGATTTATGATGGGACATGCAGAAATGTAGATGTTGATAAGGATGAGGTGGGGCCTGGCTCTGCAGATAAGTAGGGATGTGGTTAGGCTTAACTTTGATGTTGGGTATGGATAAGGTCAGGGGTGACCATGATAAGGCCAAGGCTAGCCCATCTACAAATCTCATGCCTGCTTCCTAATCACCAGCATCAGCTTCAGATGGTCCGGCATGCTACAGTCTCGCTTTTAAAATTCCCATCTCTATGTTAGATGCAGGAAAAATGTTCCCAAAGTTGGGATAGTCCAGAATCAGGAGCCACGGTCTTAGAATAAAGGGGAGGCCATTTCACCCAGAGAGTTTTCACCCGAGAGTTGTGAATTTGTGGAATTCCCTGCCGCAGAGGGCAGTGGAGGCCAAATCACTGGGATGGATTTAAGAGAGAGTTAGATAGAGCTCTAGGGGCTAGTGGAATCAAGGGATATGGGGAGAAGGCAGGCACGGGTTATTGATTGGGGACGATCAGCCATGATCACAATGAATGGCGGTGCTGACTCGAAGGGCCGAATGGCCTCTTCCTGCACCTATTTTCTATGTTTCTATGTTTCTATCTTCAGTTTGCTTCTCGGTCAAACGCCTTTCTCACACTGGAGCCAACTTCCAGATGACAACCCCTTCGAAGATTGTGCTCGCCAAACCTGTTCTCGTGCACATTTTTAGATATTAATAAAATTAACGTATGGGATTGATGCAGGTGAAAGATCAGCCAGGATTTTATAGAATGATGCAGACCCAGCAGACTGATCGGCCTACTCTTATTTCAGTTTTTGTATTGCACTCATCACTTCGCTACTGCCAGCTGTATATTTAGGGGCGGCACAGTGGCGCAGCGGTACAGTTGCTGCCGCACAACGCCAGAGACCCGAGTTCAATCCCGACTACATGTGCTGTCTGTATGGAGTTTGTTCATTCTCCCCGTGATCTGTGTGGGTTTTCTCCGGGTGCTCCGGTTTCCTCCCACAGTCCAAAGACGTGCATGTTTGTAGGTTAATTGGCTTTGGTAATAAATTTAAATTGTCCCTAGTGTATAGGATAGTGCTAGTGTACGGGGTGAACACTGGTCAGGCTGACTCGGTGTTTACGCGCTCTATCTCTAAAGACGAAAGTCTACAGGAGAGTAAGGTAAAACATCTTGGGAATGAAGATTTTTAATGAAATGCTGGTAATGACCAAAGACACTGTTCCTGGAAATGCATGGTATTTGTGAACCGTGAGGTATGACATCAGCCCTAGAGTCGGATACTGCTCCACAACTGATGACCTGCCTAGTTTTCAATTAAACAGGCGGATTGTAAAGAGAAATCCAACAGTGGGTGTGTCTAAAGCTCACACTCCAAAAATCCTCCCAAAACGCTCTGTGTTCCTACCACTCTGATGGGCCTGTCTCACTTGGCGATTTTTTTAGGCAGCTGCCGGCGACTGTCATAGTCGTAGCAGGTCGCCAAAGAACCGGCGAGAACCTATGTCAACCTGGCGACAATCTACGACAGTACCTTCGCCAGGAGAAGTCAAACCCACTGTCACCAACATTTTTTTCAACATGCTGAAAATTTAGTGGAGACCAGAAAGACGCTACAACCTTTTGTGCGACTGTGGAGACTACTCCCGCCGAACACCGGCGAACATGTGGCGACAATTTAGTCACCTGTAGTTGCCTAAAAAATCGCCAAAGTGGGACAGCCCCATTACTCCTTGAAACATATTTCTTGGAACGAGTACCCAAGTCAAGTAAAAACTCAGTTATCTGGCATTTTGTGGCCAACAGCTTTCCAGTACCAGACCCTGAGGGAGCTCAGCACAATATGAGGAGACTGTGAGGGAAGTCCCAGTTCAACCTGGGGTGTCGCTGAGAGAGCTTCTGGCCCAACATGGACAACATTGAGGGAGACCAGCATGAAGGTGGTTCAAGCCCAACTTGGGACAGCAGAATGCAGTGGAGGCCAAATCACTGTATGTAGAGAGTTAGATATAGCTCTTGGGGTTAACGGAATCAAGGGATATGGGGAGAAAGCAGGAACGGGGTACTGATTTTGGATTATCCGCCTTGATCATATTGAATGGCGGTGCTGGCTCGGTTCCAAATGGCCTACTCCAGCACCTATTTTCTACGTTTCTATGTTTCTAGCTGTGTGAGCTCCCAGACCAAAACTGGGTGTCACTGAGGGCTCTCCTGGATCAATACTGGAGCAACAAACACCAAGAGAATCCCAGGCTTTCTCTCCCGCTACAATTTGCTGAATTCCTCTCCCTTGACTATACGAGAATGTCAGCTCGTTAGAGAGGGCTATAGAGTACTATATTTAATTTCCCTTGTTCCTTTAGTAGTATTGATTATGTGATAACATAGTTATCTCCTGACAAGCTGGCACATTTAATTAACCTCCACCCTTATTCCCCATGCATGCGAGATAGGAACGTTTTCACTGGGCCTCTTTATTCAACTTCATGTTAGAATTGTGCCTCACCACAGCCCTTAAAAAATTACATTACAGGCAATAGCGTCTTATTTTTATTTTTAGTTAGTTAAAGTGTTTTGTTTGGAGGTCTAGACTTTTTTGTGTGGGGGGGGAAGGGGGAAACTACCTTTCTAGGTCCCTACCTGGTCGGAGAGGCAGCTTTTCTCCGGGCTGCAGCTTCGACCCGTCCTCGCGGCCTACCAGCGGGCCTGGAGCGGCGTTTCCTGTCGGGCACCGCCCAGAACCTCGGCTTCGGCGGCGGCACAGCGCTGGAGCGCTTTCGTGGAACGGGCGATGCCTTGCCTGCGTCGCCGCGCTGGAGCTCCGGTGAGCTGAGACCGCCGGGAACAACATCGCGGAGCAGCGGGTCTGAGGAGCGGCCAGCTGCGGGCGGCGGCGCCAAACTTTACACTGGGAGCCTGGGATCTCTCGATGAGATCGCCAGTTGTGGAGCTCCATCCGGCATGGTCTTGTTGGCTTCGGAAGCCGCGGCCTCCAGTACGGAGGCAGCCGTTCCAGGGTTCCCAGGCCGCTGTGAGGACTCTCCCGACGCCGGAGCAACATCACCCGGCGAGAACGGCCAGGAACATCGGGCCTCCGTAGAGGCAACTGTGGAGGTCTCAATAGGCCCGACTATGGGTGAACTGGGGTTGGGGACTGGACTTTGTGCCTTCCCTCATGGTGGGAGCCATTGTGGGGGGATGTTCTATGTGTTTAAGACTCTCATTGGTGTTATGTCTGTATTTTTTTTTGTGTGCTGCAAAATGGCAAAACGCATTTCACTTCACTACACCTGGGTGTATGTGAATGTGACTAATAAAAACCTTTGAATACTTTGAATACTTTGAAACTGTTGTTGGAGGACCGGACGAGACCTACAATGGTGGAGCAGCGGTGGAGGACACCAACAGCTGCGCTTGGCCAGGCCGACCCTCCAATGCCGCCAGGACAACAGGCCTTCGTGGTCAAGTCAAGAACCCTTCACTTACAACAACTGGGGCTTGAAAATGGCGCCAATCTGGTGACTGGTAGGCCATTTAGGACTGAGATGAGGAAAAACCTTTACACCCAGAGAGTTGTGAATCTGTGGAATTCTCTGCCACAGAAGGCAGTGGAGGACAATTCACTGGATGTGTTCAAGAGAGAGTTAGATATTGTTCTTAGGGCTAATGGAATCAAGGGATATGGGGAGAAAGCAGGAACTGGGTACTGATTTTAGTTGATCAGCTATGACATGGCTCGAAGGGCCGAATGGCCTACTCCTGCACCTATTTTCTATGTTTCTATGACTCTGTATACTGTCTCAGTGTATTGTTGCTGTCCATCTGCACTGTATCTCTGATGCTTATCTAAGATGTATGTAAGTGCCTATGTACAGTGTTACTTGTACTGAACTGTGTACAATGATGAGTTTCACTGTACCTCAGTACCTGTGACAAACAAATTACCATGCCAAGAGCAGAAAGCATGAGGTGACAGATCATACAGTTGAATTGTGGAAAACAGTGGGGAAATGCCTCCAGCGCCTTCAAGGTCGGATGCAGGAGGCACCCCCGGGCCACAATGATGGCCGGGCGATGAGAGGAGAGGAGAGGAGAGGGATGTTGGTTCGCGGGAACTGCTCCAGTACATCGAGCGCATACAGCGAGCCGACCAGACTTTGGACTTTGAATAACGGCACCAAAAATGGCAGCACCAGCATGTATAATATATGCAAAAGGAATTCCACTGTGCAGTTGTATATGTGACAAAGAAAGCAGCATTGAAAATGTGAATTATCACATTTAGACTGAGATAGATGTGGACAAGCTTTTCCCTTTGAGAATAGGGAAGATTCAAACAAGAGGACATGACTTCAGAATTAAGGGACAGAAGTTTAGGGGTAATATGAGGGAGATGAAGTGGTGGAGGCAGGTTCATTGGTATAATTTAAAAATAAATTGGATAGGCATATGGATGAGAAGGGAATGGAGGGTTATGGTACGAGTGCAGGCAGGTGGGACTAATGGGGAACAAAATTTGTTCGGCATGGACTTGTAGGGCCGAGATGGCCTGTTTCCGTGCTGTAATTGTTATATGGTTATATGGTTAATTGTATAGAACATATGGAAGATGTCGCTTTGCTAAGATGACACACATGTGTGAACACAGAATGTTTGAAGTGAGCTATAAGCACAAGTAAAACAACATATCCTTCGTAAATCTAAACAGGGGCGGCACGGTGGCAAAGCAGTAGAGTTGTTGCCTTACAGTGCCAGAGTCTCAGGATCGATCCTGACCGTGGGCGCTGTCTGTTCAGAGATTGTACGCTCTCACTGTGAACTACGTGGGTTTTCTCCGGGTGCTCCAGTTTTCTTCCACACTCTAAAGATGCAAGTATTTGTAGGATAATTGGCTTCGGTAAAATTGTACATTTTGCCCCAGTATGTGTTGGATAGTGTTAGTGAGCGGGGATTACTGGTCGGCACAGACTCGGTGGGCCGATAGGCCTGTTTCCGTGCTGTATCTCTAAACTAATCCAAACTAAACTAAAGAACATAAAACACCTTCTAATTTCTTTCTAATTAATCAAATTTATTGGTTAATCTCGTAGACGACGGCTCTTTCTCATGGGTGTCCTTTAAGGATGAATGTTATCCTTTAAGGCTATAATTAAGCTGTCAGCCCATGTTAATCAATGCAGTAACTAATTTATATGGCACCAATTCTGCTGATTACAGTGAGTGACCAGGACAGAAGGCTCTGAGAAACTGGACTGAGCAGCTCTGATGTAGATTGGAATCGTTTTATGTTTGGATTACTTCAACTGCTAACTAAAGCAAGTAGCATGTACAGTCAGATTGGTCATTTTTATTATTTGACTATGATTACATAAAGAATTATAACAGTAGATAGGAATAGGATAGCACGGTGGTGCCAGAGACGCAGGTTCGATCCTGACTACGGGTGATGTCTGCACGGAGTTTGTACGTTCTCCCCATGACCTGTGTGGGTTTTCTCCGGGATCTCCGATTCCCTCCCACACAACAAAGACATATCAAGAGTTCGAAAGAGTTTATCGTTATGTGTCCCAGATAGAACAATGAAATTCTTGCTTTGCTTCAGCACAACAGAATATTGTAGGCATGAATAAATACAGAACAGAACAGTGTGTCTAGCTATATTTAAGAGGGAGTTAGATGTGGCCCTTGTGGCTAAGGGGATCAGGGGATATGGAGAGAAGGCAGGTACGGGATACTGAGTTGGATGATCAGCCATGATCATATTGAATGGCGGTGCAGGCTCGAAGGGCCGAATGGCCTACTCCTGCACCTAATTTCTATGTTTCTATGTTTCTATGTCCTTATACCATAGAATATATATATATTAACACATAAATAAATAAATACTGTATATATACACACATATAGGTTTGTAGGTTAATTGGCTTGGTATGAATGTAAATTGTCCCTAGCGTGCAGGATAGTGTTGATGTGCAGGGATTGTTGGTCGGTGACAACTCGATGGGCTGAAGGGCCTGTTTCCGCGCTGTATCTCTTAACTAAACTAAACTTTTCAGTGAACTTTTGTAACTTTGTCGACTTTTGTAACAAAACATGGTGACTCTTGTGAACTGCTTAGGTGAGATCGGTAATTGGATTTTACCGGGTTGTGTACAAAACATAGGTACATGTGACAATAATGTTTCATCATCATGTATCATCATCCTCCTTGGTCCTATGTTGAAGATAGACACAAAAGGCTGGAGTAACTCAGTGGGACAGGCAGCATCTCTGGAGCGAAGGAATGGGTGACGTTTCGGGTCGAGACCCTTCTTCAGACTAGGGTCTACGTTGGTTAATTTTCGGGGGATTGTGTTCTGGTTAGTTCTTCTATTCAATATTTGTTTATTATGGTCTGTCTTGCGAAGAGAGCTTTGATTTACAAGCATAATGAAGCACAGCTGTAACTTAGGATGTTTTTGCAGCATCTCATCATCTGTGGTCAATTAAATTTGTCACTTAAAAGGCTTCTCTGCTAACACTGTGTTATAGGATAACAAACCATGTAACCTGACTACAACATCAACTGAATCTACAAAATGCCAGCAAAGATCCCTACAGTAACGGGGGTGGGGAAACAACTTGCAAGAGAACAGTTGTGTTGTTGTCTAATAGATCAATGGGTAACAATGATCCCCTTGCCTTGGTATTGTACATGACATAGGAAGACAACTAACTCAATTACCTGTCTATTTTTGAGTCGTCTTGTGTTTGGTTAAAGCAACATTTTTAAAATTGAGCTAGAGGCCACAAGCTACCATAAGGCCTTTGGAGAGCAGAGATTTCTCTTCAATATATCCGTACTGGATATGTACGAAGGAACTGTAGATGCTGGTTTATACCGACATAAAGTGCTGGAGTAACTCAATGGGGCAGGCAACTTTTCTGGAGAAAAAGAATTGGTGACGATTTGGGTCGGAACCCTTCTTCAGACTGAAAGTAAAGGTATGTGTGGGTTGGGGTGGGGTGGGGAGTGGGGGGGGGGGGGGGGTGGGGGGGGTGGGGGTGGGGGGGGGGGGGGTGGGTGGAAATAAACTAGAGATGAGTAAACAACCAACAATGGTTTGGCCTTTGTTCTGGAGGTGAGAAAAGGCCAGAACAAATCAGGGCCACCAGAGGATGATGTCAGGAAGGGTGGAGCCCACAATGGCCCATTGTTGGTCCTTTACTCGCCTCTGGCTTATTTCCATCCATCCACTCCTCACCCCCCCCCCCCCCCCCCCCCCCCCCCCTCAACTTTCAGCAGACTTAGGAAAGGATTCCCCTCTGTTATCAAACTTCTGGGCACTCCTTCCATGAGGTAGAGTACTACCGATTCACCTCTACCTCATTGTGGACGTTGGATTTTATCTACAGAACTGATGTGCAACAATGTTAAGAACCATATTCTGTACTCTGTATCTCCCTCCTTGCTCTATCTATTGTACTTGAGTTTGAACTGATGCCAGATATGTATGGTGCATTGAGAAACAGAGGGCATAGGTTTAAAGTGAAGACAGAAAGATTTTATAGGAATCTGAGGGGTATCTTTTTTCACGCAAAGGGTGGTGGGTGTATGGAACAAGCTGCCGGACTAGGAAGTTGAGGCTGGGACTATTGCAATGTTTACAAAGCAACTAGACAGGTACATGGATAGGACAGGTTTAGAGGGATATGGGCCAAACGCAGGCAAGTGGGACGGTTACAAAAAAGCTGGAAACTCAGCGGGTGCAGCATGGTCTAAGTTGAGCGAAGGAAATAGGCAACTGTCGGGCCGAAACCCTTCTTCAGACTGATCAGGACTCCATGGTTCCACCACAAAAGGGAAAAGGAGGAGTAGCCCGAAGGCGGGGGGATGGGAGGAGACAGCAGGGGGGCTGAGGGAGGGTGGGAGACAGCAATGACTAACAAAATTTGGGAGAATTCGATGTTCATCCCCCCGGGGTGCAGACTCCCCAAACGGAATATGAGGTGCTGTTCCTCCCTTCCTTTTCCGGTGCTGCTCCCCTGTGGCCATGGAGGAGACCCAGGACAGAGAGTCTGAGACGGAGTAGGAGGGGGACGTGAAGTGCTGAGCCACCGGGAGGTCAGCTTGGTTATTGCGGACCGAGCGGAGTTGTTCGGCGAAACGATCGCCCAACCTCCGCTTGGTCTCACCGATATAGATCTGCTGACATCTAGAGCAGCGGACGCAAGAGATGAGGTTGGAAGAGTTGCAGGTAAACCTCTGTCGCACCTGGAACGATTGCTTGGGTCCTTGAACGCAGTCGACGGGGAAATAAAGGGACAAGTGGAACTGCCTATTGCGGTTGATCAATTCCAATGTCAGGGGATAGGGGGTGGACCGAGAGGGAAGGAAAAAATGACAAGGGAGTTATAGGAGGGAGTCTTTGCGGAAGGCAAACCTGATATGGTGGGAAATTTGCTTCCTGTGGCAAGTGGTGGGGTCTTCAACAATTAATTTCCATTTGACCTCCAGTTAAATACAACTATGTTGTAGAGAATGGTAACCTTTAAGGGCTTGTCCCACTTGGGCGTCATTTGCGCGTCATTTACATGACATCATTACATGACAACATGACGTGCGTTACGTGTGCATGGGGCACTCGCGCCCTTGGTGCGTCGTGCGGGGGGGGCGAGATGAGCCCAAGTGGAACAGGCCCTTTAGGTATGGAAGAGACCCTGGTGCGAACAAGCCCTTTATGGCGGAGTCCGCACCCCCCGTTCCCCCTGAATAGTGAGGACATTTCAGACATTTCAGGCAAGTGGGACTATGTGGATGCGACATGTTGGTCGGCATGGTTGAGCTGAAGGGCCTGTTTCCATGCTGTATGACTCTATGCTTCCACCGCAAATTGGAGGAGCAGCACCTCATATTTCGCTTGGGCAGTTTAAACCCCAGCGGTATAAACTTTGACCTCCAATTTCAGGTAGTCCTTGCTTTCTCACTCCTTCCCCTCTCCTTCCCCCCTGAGAACAGGAGAATTTAGATTCTATACTTTCTTCTTTATCGCCCCCCCCCCACATCTCCACATCAGTCTGAAGAAGGGTTCGACCCAGAACGTCACCTATTCCTCAGCTCCATAGATGCTGCCTCACCCGCTGAGTTTCTCCAGTATTTTTGTCTACATTCGATTTTTCCAGCATCTGCAGTTCTTTCGTAAATTATGACTCTGATCTGTTTGTAGAACATGCTGTAGAAAACTGCCTACGTCGCGACGCATGGTGCATGTAGGCAGTGACGTGCAAATGACGCCCGTGGAACAGGCCCTTTAGTTTAGTTTAGATACACAACGCAGAAACAAGCCCTTCGGCCCATCGAGTCCGCACCGACCAGTGATCCCTGCATTATCCTACACACACTAACGACAATTTACAATTTCACTGAAGCTAATTAACCTACAAATTTGTACGTTTTTGGATTGTGGGAGGAAACCGGAGCATCCGGAGAAAACCTTGGTTTCTGGTATTGTAAGACAGCAACTCTACCGCTGTGCCACCATGACTTTGATATTGGGCTCGAAACTAGTTATTAAACTGAAAGACATGAGTTTGATTGCCACCCTGAGAACAGGAGAATTTAGATGCTATACTTGGATATCTGCAAGAATACATCTGGATCCATTGGATTATTGTCATCTGGTCTAACATTGGACTCATCTGTAAGTTTGATGGCAACCAAGCACTGGCAAAAAAAGCTATAATTGTCAGAAACATACTTTTCCTCTGATTGTATCAAAAAGATAAAGTTGATCCATACCTTTGGTTTCATCATTAGTTGAGATATTATTCAGTTAATCACCCTGAAGGTGTTTAGTTTTCAGAGATACAGCATGGAAACAGGCCCTTCGGCCCACCGAGTCCATGCCGGCCATGTTATTCCAGAGATTCACCACTCCCTGTGTGAAAAGTGTTTTTCTCATCTCGGTCCTAAAAGATTTCCCCCTTATCCTTAAACTGTGACCCCTTGTTCTGGACTTCCCCAATATTGAGACCAATCTTCCGGCATCTAGCCTTTCCAACCCCTTAAGAATTTTGTAAGTTTTTATAAACCTTCCACCTCCATTCTGAGCTTCACATGAAGCATGTAATGTGAGTTAGAGGAGCAGCCCCTTATCTTTCAACAATGCACATTCCAGACTTGTGGTCTCAACAATGAGTTCAGCTAACAAACCTGCTATTCCCAGGGAACGCTGGCCTAATGGAGCAAGTTCACTGGACAAACAACCAGAGTTATAGATTCTTGATCCAGTGACATGAACTTACACTCCACCAAAGAACACAAAGTGGCTGGAGGAGTTCATCAGATCCGGCAGCATCTCTGGGGGATGGATAGCCTAGATCATAAGTGACAGGAGTAGAATTAGGCCATTCGGCCCTTCAAATCTACTCCGCCATTCAATCATGGCTGATCTATCGGTCCCTCCTTACCCCCATTGTCCTGCCTTCTCCCCATAACCTCTGACACTCTGCACGACAACAAGTAAGGACAGGGTTAAATTGGGGTCTCTGGTGCTGTGACTGGCTGAGCCATTCTGCCATCTTACTGTCACTTCTGCTCGGCACTGCAGTCGACTCTTCTCTGTCTCCTGAGGTCTGGGCAGGTCTGGAGATAAACACTAGATGCTGATAGCACCAATGGTATCTGCATTCCTTAAAAACATTGCATCTGCACGAGACTCGACTTTTCTCTTTGTTCAGCCACTATCCTTTTCTAGGTACAACAAAACCAACAGAAAAGATAGCCCAGTTGTGCATATCAGGAGACATTAAAGATAGCGCGAGATCATAGGAAAAAGCTTATCGTAAAGCAGCATGTCTGGGCATTGGAATAATTTCATAATTCAGCCAGGCATTGATGAGATAAAGGGAAAGCAGTTTTGATCTAGTAAGAAATGTAAAAACAGATTGCAAGAATTTCTATTATGTTCAAGAAGGAACTGCAGATGCTGGAAAATCGAAGGTTGACAAAAGTGCTGGAGAAACTCAGTGGGTGCGGCAGCATCAGTCTGAAGAAGGGTTTTGGCCCGAAACGTTGCCTATTTCCTTCGCTCCATAGATGCTGCCACACCCGTTGAGTTTCTCCAGCATTTTTGTCTACCTTAGAATTTCTATTATGTTCTTTTAACAAAAGCTAATTTAAAATGAATGTGAGTCCCACGCAGAATGAAGTGGGGGACATTATACTGAGGAGTAAGTAGGTTTTAGTTTTGTTGAGTTTAGAGATACAGCGCAGAAACAGGCCCTTCGGCCCACCAACTGCACGCCGACCAGTGATCCCTGCACATTAACACTATCCTACACACTAGTGACAATTTTTAACAAAGCCAATTAACCTTTAAACCTGTTTGGCTTTGGAGTGTGGCACCTGTAGAAAACCCACGTTGTCACAGGGAGAACATACAAACTCCGTACAGGCAACACCCGTGGACAAAATCAAACCCGGCTCCCTGGCGCTCTAAGGCAGCAACTCTACCGCTGCGCCACCATGCCACCCACAAAATGGCACAGAAATTAAGCAAATATTTTGTGTGTGCCAGCAAGGCTCCAAAAATCCTCCAGGGAAAGATGGAGGACCAGAGGTCAAAAGTAAATGAGTCCTCAAAGGAATTAGCATTAGTAAAATTCTGGTCAGATAGATTAAAATGTGTATTGGAGAAAGAATGAATAGTTTAAAAATCCCTCACAACCGCATGATGTCCCGTCATCCTGTTTGATGCACGTAGTTACAGAGATAATGAATGCTCTGGCTACTGTCTTATAAATTCCATAGATTCTAGAACAGTTCCTAAGACATGGGGCAGTCATCGTGGTGCAGCGGTAGCGTTTTTGCCTTACAGCGAATGCAGCACTGGAGATCCGGGTATGATCCCGATTACGGGTGCTGTCTGTACGGAGTTTGTACGTTCTCCACGTAACCTGCATGGGCTTTCACTGAGATTTTCGGTTTCCTCCCACATTCCAAAGACGTACAGGTTTGTAGGTTAATTGGCTTGGTAAATGTAAAAAATGTCCCTAGTGGGCGTATGATAGTGTTAATGTTGGGGAATCGCTGGTCAGCATGGACCTGGTTGGCCGAAGGGCCTGTTTCTGTGCTGTCTCTCTAAACTAAGCTGAACTAGTTCGGCCATTCACCCCATCGAGCCCCATCGAGCCATTCGATTATAGCTAATCTACTTTTGCTCTTTCATCCCCATTCTCCTGCCTTCTCCCCATAAAGCGGTCGAGTTCCTTCCTTACAGTGCCAGAGACTCGTATTCAACCCCGATTACAGGTGATGTCTGTACGGAGATTGTATGTTCTCCCCGTGACTGCGTGGGGTTTTTTCCGGATGCTTTGGTTTCCTCCCATACTCCAAAGACGTGCGGCTTTATAGGTTAATTGTCTTCGGTAAAAATCGTAAATGGTCCCTAGAGTGTAGGATAGTACAGGGTGATCGCTGGTCAGCTTGGGTCGAAGGGCCCGGTTTCTGCACTGTATCTCTAAAGTCTAAAGCCTCTGGGCACACCCATTAGACACCTTGCCACCCACCCACCTTGGCATACACTAGCCAGCACTGGATTCATTGCATGCCGAGTTACACACATGCCATTGATGTGCCCCAGTGGTATAAATTTTTTTTAAACCCATCACGAGCTCTGGGCATCCCTGCCTTGCACTCGTCAAGAGGGGAATGGAGAACATTTGCTTGCTGTTCAGTATTAGAGGAAGGATAGTTTCAATCGCTGTGAATGGTCATAAGGTCATAAGTGATACTCTGCCATTCAATCATGGCTGATCTATCTCTCCCTCCTAACCCCACTCTCCTGCCTTCTCCCCATAAACCCTGACATCTGTACTAATCAAGAAGCTATCTATCTCTGCCTTAAAAATATCCGTTGGCCTGGCCTCCACAGCTTTCAGTGGCAAAGAATTCCACAGATTCACCACCCTCAGGATAAAGAAATTCCTCCTCATCTCCTTCCTAAAGGAACGCCCTTTAATTCTGAGGTTATGACTTTTAGTTCCAGACCCTCCCACTAGTGGAAATATCCTCTCCATGTCCACTCCATCCAAGCCGTTCACTATCCGGTACCTATCAAGGAGGTCCACCCTCATCCTTCTAGATTCCAGAATGTACAGGCCCAGTGCCATCAAACGCTCATCATATGTTAACCCACTCATTCCTGGGATCATCCTCTCCAGGGCCAGCACATCCTTCCACAGATATTGTGCACAAAATTGTTCACAATACTCCAAATGTGGCCTGACCAGCGCCTTCTAGAGCCTCAGCATTATATGCCTCTTGAAATAAATGCTAGCAGATTGGTCACTGTGTATAACATAACCCAGTGCTGCATCCTTATCTCATCCTTGTGGCCACCAGGTGTTACAGAAGGCTGTGCTGGCAACAAGATGAACTTTCTTGTGTCTAAATATTTATTAAATGATAAGCACACATGCAAAAAGTCACAAGCTATAATTTACAATGTTCAAGAAAAAAAGCTATTGTGTAAATAAGTTCACCCAAGAAGTGATATGAGGCATTCCATGGCATACTTTTACAAAAGAACAGGGAAGCAATCCCAAATACTCTGGCATGGACTTAAGGGCCTGTCCCACTCAGGCGATTTTTTAGGCGACTGTCACAGTCGTAGCAGGTCGCCAAAAAAGCAGCGACTGGACCCCCACCCCCCTACGACAATGTCTACGACAAGCTACGAAACCCACCACCTAGTCGACGTCAAGTTATGGCAAGCTACCGATAACTGGCGACCCATTAGGACGTCCAACTATGAACACACCTACGACAACCTACGACCAGACAGGCGACAACATCCAAAAAACGAAGTCAACCTACGTCCACCTGCAAGTAATGACCCTGTCGGTGACAACTGAAGACAATTCAGTCGCCGGTACCTGTCGCTGGTTGACGTAGGTTGACGTAAGTAGTCGCCAATGGAATTCACCAAAGTCAGCACCGGCGACAACCTACGTCTTCCTGGTGACAACCGGCGACAGCACACACGACAAGAGAAGACAAGTTACATCAGCCCACAGTCGCCGAAAAGTTTTGAACATTTCAAAATCCAGCGGCGACAAGAAAAACGTTACGACTCTTTAGGCGACTTGAGGAGACAACTCAAGACCATACAGGCATCACCCGGCGACCATGTGGTGACAGCCTAGTCGCCTGCAGTCGCCAAATATGTCACCTAAGTGGGACAGGGGCTTTACCCTCCAACCAACATCGTGAGAAGACTCTCAAACAGGCTTTGTGCAAACTGGATGATTCTTATAGCATTCTAAAAGAATGCTAATACTTTAGAACTACGTTGATTGCAAAGTGCTTCAGAACGATTTAGCCGTGCAAAATTTATTATTGGTTTATTATTATCATGTATACCAAGTTACAGTGAAAAACATTGTTTGCATGTTTAGGTTAGTTTAGACATACAGTGTGGAAACGGGTCCTTCAGCCAACTGAGTCCAAGCCGACCATCGATCACCCATTCATACTAGTTCTATGATATTCCACTTTCTCTTTTTTTTCCACTTACATTTTTATTGATTTTTAAGAGATATATACAAAACAGTGCAACACCATCACCATAAATAAAACCAAGTAAAAAAAACAGCATTCAAAATAAAAAAATAAGTAGATAGGGGAAAAAAAAGGAGGTAAATAGATTTTTAAAATTGGAATAACCGTGTGGTTCACTTACCAAATTAAAAAAAGAAAAAAAACATTACATTGATTCGATATCTGGAGATAATTCAATATTCATACAAACATACCATCTAGTTCTATATAATGCAAACTTCCCATATCTAGCTCGGCATTTATCTAATTGGTGTCATGGCTCAAATAAACGGTCCATTTTTCCCGAATCTTCTCAAATGAATCCTCCGTGACTCAAGGAATATGTCAATTTCTCCATATTAAATATGTCTCGCACAATTTCTAACCACTGTTCCTGTTTTGGACTTTTTTCATTAGGCCACTGCCTGGTGATATCCACTTTCTCATCCACTCTCTATACATTATGGATAATTCACAGAGGTCAGGTAACTTACAAACCCGCACGTCTTTGGGATGTGGGAGGAAACTGGTGGACCTGGAAATAAAACCCATGTGGTCACAGGGAGAACGTGCAAACTCCATACAAATAGTCCTGAGTCAGGATCGAACCTGGGTCTCTGGTGCTGTGACGCAGCAACTCTACCAGCTGTTTCTCTGTGTTGCTCCTGGGAGGACTCGTGAAGAACGCTCGGTCAAACCATACGAGGCAAGAGTACAATCCAGCCATACGCAAGTGCAACAGGTAGAGCGAAGAGAAATAAAACTAGAGTACAGTATTGCAGTGCTATAGTGTTATAGTTACCAAGAAAGTGCAGATTAAAAAAAAAAATACAAGACCAACAATGAATTAGATAGACACAAAATGCTGGAGTAGCTCAGCGGGACAGACAGCATCTCTGTAGAGAAGGAATGGGTGACGTTTCAGGTTGAGACCCATCTTCAGACTGGTTAGGGATAAGGGAAACGAGAGATATAGACGTGATGTGGAGAGATAAAGAACAATGAATGAAAGATTCAATCAATAAAAAGTAACGATGATAAAGGAAACAGGCCATTGTAAGCTGTTTGTAGGGTGAAAATGAGAAGCTGGGGGGGGGGGGGGGGGGGGGGGGGGGGGGGGGGGGGGGGGATAGAGAGAGGGAATGCTGGGGCTGCCTGAAGTGAGATAAATCAATATTCATACCACTGGGCTGTAAGCTGCCCAAGTGAAATATGAGATGCTGTTCCTCCATTTTGCATTTAGCCTCACTCTGACAATGGAGGAGATCATGGACAGAAAGGTCTGTGTAGGAATGGGAAGGATATTTAAGGTGTCCAGCAACCGGGAGATCAGATTGGTTCACGAGGGCTGAGCGAAGGTGTTCCACGAAATGATCGCCCAGTCTGCGGTTGGTCTCGCCGATGTATAAGAGTCCACATCTTGAACAATGGTGTAGGTTGGGAGATCAGGACAACATGTGTAGGAAGGAACTGCAGATGCTGGTTCAGACCGAAGGTACGCACAAAAAGCTGGAGTAACATAGAAACATAGAAATTAGGTGCAGGAGTAGGCCATTCGGCCCTTCGAGCCTGCACCGCCATTCAATATGATCATGGCTGATCATCCAACTCAGTATCCTGTACCTGCCTTCTCTCCATACCCTCTGATCCCCTCAGCCACAAGGGCCCCATCTAACTCCCTCTTATATATAGCCAATGAACTGGCCTCGACTACCCTCTGCGGCAGAGAGTTCCAGAGGCTCACCACTCTCTGTGCGAAAAAAGTTCTCCTCATCTCATCTCAAGTTACTCAGGCAGCATCTCTGGAGAGAAGGAATGGGTGACGTTTCGGCTCGTGACCCTTCTTCAGATAAGTTAGGGGAAAGGGTAACTCTTGTTGCTGCCTGTCCCGCTGAGTTACTCCAGCTTTTTATGTCTAACTATACTCGTTACTCTGATGGAGGAAGGTCAATATGCCAAAAGCCTTTTTAATCACCCTATCTGCCGGTGACGCTACCATCAAGGAAGCGGGAAATGGATGTATGGTTGATCGATGGTCGGCATGGACTCAGTGAGCCAAGGAAAACTGGTTCCATGCAGAATCTCTAAACTAAACTAAACTAAACTAAACTAAGTTGGTTTGTTCTGCACTACATACAAGTGCTCAGGGCTAGACGGTTGCATTGACCTCTCTGCTTCTTTGCTTTAATAGCCGCATCATTGTTTGTCTTGAGGCCTGCGAGGCCTTCAACCTTCTTCACCAAGGCTTCCCATATTTTTTTTCCCTTCCAAGATAAGGTCACCCAAACTGCACTGGCATTTTTAGAAGGGCAGATTGGTTTTGACCTGTTTAAGCCTGATCACTAGCGCTGGGTAGTATGATTAATACTATTAATAGTATCATTGGCCCTGGCATTACGAAGAAATTAGGCCGCACACAGCATTCATTGGCTGCCACATAAGTAGTGGGTTCAATATTAATTGCACACCACTGCCTCCAATGTCCAGACTATCCAATTTATGTTTCCAGCCCATTTTTACTCCTTACCATTACTTTAGTTTAGTTTAAAATTTACTTTAGAGATACAGGCCTTTCAGTCTACCGAGTCCGCAATGACCTGTCCAATCCCTGTACAAAAGCACTATCCTACACTCTCGGGACAATTTACGATTTTTACTGAAGCCAATTAATCTACTAAATTGTACACCTTTGGAGTGTAAGAGGAAACCGGAGCACCCAGTGAAAGCCCACACAGTCATGGGGAGAATGTACCAACTCTGTACAGGCAACACCCATAGTCAGAGTTGAACCCGGGGCTCTGGCGCTGTAAGGCAGCAAATCTACCACTGCGCCACCATGCCTTCTTTGAACAGGGTTAGGTCTTTGACTCTTCAGTGAGATCATTTGTATGTCTCAATGCTTCCCCTGCGTCTGGTAACTAAAACTGAACACAGTACTTAACATCTGGTCTGACGAGAACACAAAGCAGTCAGAGTGTGATTTCCTCTCGAAGGGGCTCTGCAGTTTTACACTCAGTTTTCTGGTTTGTTTTGATCGCTGCTACTTGGGTGTGTTGAGTGTAGCAGGACTGTTCAATTACTTACAATTTAATATTTTGCCTTTGTAATTCAGTTTATTGGATATCCCCTTCATTTTTCCTTCCACATCCGTTATTCTACAGTTGTTCAAATTACATTTATTCTGCTTGATTGGGTGACAGTCCTCATACATGCATATATGGCCAACTTATTTTGTTTTCCATCGTAACGCAGCGATAGAGTTGCTGCCGTACAGCGGCAGAGACCCGAGTTCGATCCTGAATACGGGTGCTGTCTGTACGAAGTCAGTACGTTCTGATTGTGACTGCGTGGGTTTTCTCCAGATGCTCCAGTTTCCTCCCACATTCCAAAGACGTACAGGTTTGTAGGTTAATTGGTTTAAGTAAAGAATGTCAATTGTTCCTGGTGTGTAGGTTAGTGCTAATGTATGGGGATCGCTGGTCGGCGCGGACATGGTGGGCCGAATGGCCTGTTTCCATGTTGTGTTCCTAAACTAAACTAAACTAAACAAACAAGCTTATTTTGGGGAATCAGTCACTCTGTGAATACTTCGACCTTCTCATTCAACTTCCTTCCTATATTCTATCAATCTTCTTCCCTTCCGAGGATAGGTTCAACTCGTACAATCTCTTCCATCCATAGTGTCAATATAGATCCACAAACCATTCAGGCAACATCACTATTCCCATTATGATAACAGTCTGAACCAGAAATCTGCCCTTGGTCTCACGTGTCTTTAACATAGCAGCTGTCATGCATTGAGCTCAGCTGCATTGAAATTAATGAAATTAACTGATGAAAAGTGAGTGCAATGTGTATAACCTTGGACACTGAGATTGAATTGCATAGCTTCTTAGCTTTCAGTCATTTACATACTTCCTTCAAAGATTCAGCTGATTTGGACTTGATTGCATTTCACACACACACGTTTCCCGTGTCTATGACATACAATGCACAGGACTGTAAAGGTGAATTCAGTATCACATCAGATACTGAAACAGAAATTTAGTTCAGTTTAGTGATACAGTGAGGAAACAGGACCTTTGGCCCACCGAGTCCACACCGACCAGCGATCCCCGCGCACTAACGCTATTCCATGCACACTAGGGACCATTTACATTTATACCAAGCCAATTAACCTACAAACCTGAACATCTTTGGAGAGTGGGAGGAAACCGGAGCACCCGGAGAAATCCCATGCAGGTCACGGGGAGAACGTACAAACTACGTACAGACAGCACCCGTAGTCAGGATCGAACCCGGGACTCTGGCGCTGTATGGCAGCACCTCTACCGCTGCATCACCGTGCCACCCCAGAAAGAAGAGAGTCCAGTTGCGAGAAGAAAGGGAATCAAGTATCAAGTAGGGAAGTAACCCAGCTTGTCCATGCCAACCAGGTTTCTTGGTCGACGTGAACAAGTTGGGCAGAAGAGCCTATTTTCTGTGCTATGTGACTAAGTTCAGAGGTGATTGGAGCAGAATTAGGCCATTCGGCCCATTGTCTACACCATTCAATCATGGCTGATCTATCTTTCCGTCTCAAACCTATTCTCCTGCCTTCTCCCCATTAACCCTGACACCGTTGCTAATCAAGAATCTATCAACCTCCGCTTTTAAAATATCCATTGACTTGGCCCTTCACAGCTGTCTGTCACACTGAATTCCACAGAATCACCACCAATCTATAACTCTAAAAATCAAGGAAAGTAAAAGTGAAATGCTATTTTTAAATTACATTTAAATATCAGAATTTTTAAATATAAAATCACTAATCATTAAAATGCAATGACTTTGGACTCTACAGTTTAATCATTGATTTTCAGTAACCGGGAGGTTAGTTATCAGTAGAAGAATCGCAGATAGCAGTTTTGAGTTTGAAGGGCCTGTCCCACTTGGGCGTTATTTGCACGTCATTTACGCAACATCATTTACGCGTCACAACGTACGACGCGACATCATTTGGCGCGTGGTGAGACGTGGTGGCGAAGGCAGTGACGCACGGCCCCAGGATTTTGGGATTCGCAAATTACACCCAAGTGGGACAGGCCCTTAACTCTGCATAGACCTGCAAAACAGTCTCCTCGCACCACTTCTGGCCAATTCTAACTTTCCCCGGTGAGTTTAGATCGTATCTGCTGTTCAAGTCCTGCAACTTCATCCCATCCAATGCATCTCAACAGATATACATTATGAAGTACAGTAACAGAAGGCTGTGGAGGTCAAGTCAATGGATATTTTTTAAGGCAGAGATAGTTCAAGTGTCAGGCGTTTTGGGGAGAAGGGAATGGGGTAAAGAGGGAAAGATAGTTCAGCCATGTTTGAATGGCAGAGCAGGCTTGATGGGCCGAATGGCCTAATTCTGCTCCTTACGAAGTAGAAGCACTGATGGGCTTTCTTTGTGATTGCATGGATATGCTGGGCTCAGGATAGATTATCAGAGATGTGTACACTTAACATCAAACTGAAGACAGGTTCATGCATCCTTAGCTTTCCATTCCTGAAGGCAACAATCAGCTCCTTGGTCTTGCTAACATTGAGAACAAGATTTTGTTCTGGCAGGACAACACAGAGACGCAGCGGTATAGTTACTGCCTCACACCACCAGAGACCCGGGTTCGATCCTGACTACGGGTGTGGTTTGTATGGACTTTTACGTTCGCCCTGTGACCATGTGGGTTTTCTCCAGGTGCTCCGGTTTTCTCCCACATTCCAAAGACGTAGGATAACTATCTTTGGTAAAATTATAAATTGTCCCCAGTGTGTAGGCTAGTGTTAGTGTGCTGGTGATCGCTAGTCAGCATGGACTCAGTGGGCCGAATGGTCTGTTTCCGCGCAGTATCTCTAAGGTCGAAAGTCTAAAGTCTACCACTCAACCCGATCATAAGTCTCCCTCTTTAATCTGACATCATTACCTGTTATTCGTCCACAATTATGGTATCATTGGCGAATTTAAAGTTTTGTTTAGTTTAGAGATACAGCACAGAAACAGGCCCTTCAGCGCACCGACCGACCTGCGATCCCCACACATTAACACAAGCCTACACACACTAGGGACAATTTACACTTATACCAAGCCCATTAACCTACAAACCTGTATGTCTTTGGGGTATGGGAGGAAACTGAAGATCTCGGAGAAAACCCACGCAGGTCACGGGGAGAACATACAAACTCCGTACAGACACACCCGTAGTCAGGATCGACCAAGTCTCCGCTACAAGCGCTGTACAGAGACATTGGGATGATGGGTTGGCCCCAAGGCCCACAGCCAGGCAGAGAAAAGCGCAAAATCCAGCTCTCTGCCTGTCCCGCCTGGTTAACCCACGCCCTGCCTGGACTTGCGGGAGATACATACAAGCAGCGGTGATGTTCCGTCAGTCCAGGCAGGGCTGTAAGTTAACCCGGCCAGACAGGCAGAGTTGAGCTGCATTTAACGCTGGATTGAGCCTCTGAAACCTCGCGCGCTGCCGCCAAGAAATTGTGTCCCCCCCCTGTCCCCTGGTCCCCTCCATATTTTGATAGCGATTTCCGTGCCTGGAGAGGAGGAGGGGGGGGGGGCAAAAACCCTTGTTCCCTGAGCTTGATAGTGTTTAGAGGGGGTGATGGTGTTGAGTGCTGAACTATAGTCGACGCCCTGTGAGACATTTCAGGTCTGGCCACATCTTCAGACTCCAGAGATGGACACAAAATGCTGGAGTAACTCAGCAGGTCAGGCAGCAACTCTGGATGAAGGAATGGGTGAGGTTTGGGGTTAGGACCCGTCCGGGATATCAAACTTAATGTCCATGGGGCTGGAATGCATCCTTAACAAGGATGGGATTGTAGTAGTTTAAGAATATTTGTTTTACTTGTACTATGGTAGTGGATGTTGTTTTGAATCATTTAATATTGTACATATTATTATAAATTATTATAAATAATTGAATAAATTATTTTTGGTTAAAAAATTAATGTTCACAAGTCTCGCACTTGTCACTGTCTTTTTTAAAAATCTTGCCCCACACATCTTCGTTAAACGTTGCCCCTCTCACCTTGAAGCTCTGCCCTCTAGCATTTGAAGTCAATGAATTCAGTTTTATTCTCCCTTTGAGTCAGAGCTGGCCTGCTGTCTTGCTGCTTATCCACCTGTAATATTGGCTCCGTTTTGCTCTCTCTATGAGCATGAGTTGATTTACAGGTTATTTCCTACAGCTCTGCATCTTACAGTTTTACAAGTGTCTTTGTTTGTGTTCTGTCTCTGCATGTTCCCATTAACTTGTCAAACAGATGGCTTCACCATCAGCTTATCACCACAGCCACCCTGGCCTCACCCTCTCCGCCCCTCCCATTCCTTCGTTTCAACTTAAAACTAACTTGTTTTCAGATTTATGCATTTCTGACAAAGGGTAGTTTACCTGAAACTTTAACTTGTAGTTTAGTTTAGTTAAGAGGTCCAGCGTAGAAACTCCGCGCTGGTTGACTCTACACCGACCAGCGATCCTCGTTCCTCATGCACGAACACTATCCTACATACTAGGAATAATTTAACTCTTTTTTTTTTGCCAAAGCCAATTAACCTACAAACCTGTACGTCTTTGGAGTGTGGGAGGAAACCGGAGCACACGGAGAAAACCCACACAGGCCACGGGGAGAATGTACAAACTCCGTACATACAGCACCTGTGGTCAGGATCGAACCCGGGTCTCCGGCGCTGTAAGGCAGCAACTCTACCGCTGCGTCACCATGCCGTGGAGGAGAACATCTGATGGAAGAGAAACTTGGTTTTTGTTCCATCACATGTTACCCGACCTGCTGAGTGTTTTTGTCATCTAATGTCATGTCAGCATGAGTGGCGAAATCAAACCTCCATCTGTCCACCTATTTTTTAGTTCACAAGGAAGACATCTTAAAAGCGTCTTAAGACCAACGGTAGCGCAAATAAAGGCATATAAAATGCAAAATGCTTACTCAAGCAAACTGTCCATGCAGGCATCCATTCTCATCTGCTATGTCTGGTCTATGTACTTGTCTGTGCACTGGTCAAAGTACTGGTCCAAGTACTTGCCTAAATTTCACTGAGACACAGCAATGCGTCTGTAAGTATTTTCTGGAGACATTTGTTTTAGAGTTGACGATTAAATGGACTGTGTTTCTGAGATTTCCAAACTGCCTATTGTATGTGTGATTTACAAAAGGTCTGATTCAACCAAAGTATTTCCAGGCTTGCAAATGTTCAGGATTTTAGTGTACAATTATGTTTTTGTTTATTTCCATAGTTTGAAAATTTAATTAAAGGATGTCTGTAAACATCAAGAATTTGGGAAGTGAGTGGCTGGGAACAGATTTAGATTCTTGTTCAGACTCAGTGCTTGGAAGCATTTACTGTTATATGCACACTGGTAATAACTTAAAAAAAAATGTAAGCTTGTTCAATTAGTTCTAAATGAGGTGCAGTTTAATGCCATGGGGTTGAAACTGGGAAAGATTGGCTTTCATTTGGTATTTCATGCAATGCTTGTGTTTTCACATTGAGCCAATGATAGCCAGCAAAGTAAGCTGCTGTGTATTACAATTTGATGGTCGTGAACAAGGCAGCACAGTGGCGTAGCTGGTGGAGCTGATGCCTCTCAGCACCAGAGACCTCCAGTTTGGTTCGGATCTCAGGTGCTGTGTGTGTGTGTGTGTGTGTGTGTGGAGTTCGTACGTTCTTGTTGAAACCGCCTGGGTTTCTTCCAGTTGCTCATGTTTCCTCCCACATCCCAAACACGTGCATTAATTGGCCTCTGTAAATTGCCCCAAATGCACATGGAGAGATTGGGAAAATGGCACCACATAGAACTAGCGTGACTCAGAGGATCAGGCAGCATCTCTGCAGAAAAGGAACAGGCAACGTTGCAGGTCGGAAACCTTCTTCAGTCTGAAGAAGGTTTCCAACCTGAAATGTCGCCTATTTCTTTTCCCCAGAGATACTGCCTGACCCACTGAGTTTCTGCAGTAATTAGTGTCTATCTTCAGTATAAACCAACATCTGCAGTTCCTTCCTAAACATTGAACTGACATGAATGGGTGACCAATAGATGGCATGGACTCGGTGGGCTGAAGGGCCTGTTTCCATACCCTATCTTTAAATCAATCGATCAAAGTGACTTTTATTGTGTGGAGGGAATCTAATGGAACTTTCAGTTTAGTAAGGTGGAATATCAAGACAGAGGATATAGCGACATGCCTCAAAATGCTTGTTAAAGAGGTGTTGTTGCAGAGCAGATAGATGCCTGGACACAGGTTGCAGTGCATTGGAAAACAATGGGGACATAGGTGGGTGGGAGAGTGGGGTAGTTAGTGGGGGATTCAGTTGTGGCCAGTTCAGGATTTGACGTGGGGTTGGGGGAGAGATTGGGGCCGTGAGTGACTGCTGGGTTGAGGGGGTAGTGTCTGGCTCAGTAGACGTGGGGAAATGGAACCTCAGGAAGATCTACAGAACTCCTTAAACTTGTGCAGACACAAGCCTCAAATAAATTGGGAGTACCTGAATCACTCCTGGGCCATGCGTGCGCTAAAGAATTTGAAGTGAGTGATATCCAGATTTGACCTGAGTGGTATTTGAATCCACTGTGCAAGAATTAATGCCTCTCTGTGTATAGACATGCACAGACAAACTGGGCCAAAGCGACTTGCACTGTTGGAGTAGTGCTGGAGGCAGATACAATAGTGGCATCTAAGAGACTTTTTGGATTGGCGCATGGATATATGTAGGGAATGGAGGGGTATGTATTACATGCAGGCAGATAAGAGATGGTCTGAGTATCACTTTTGGCACGGATATTGTGGGCTGAAGGGTCTGTTCTTGTGTTGTACTTTTCTATGTTCTATCAAAAGGCCTTTATCATTTCGCAGCTTTTATCATTTCACAGCTTGTAGGGACTTTACTATATAGATATATAAATAATAAATAAGTGTGTGTGTGTGTGTGTGTGTGTATATATTTGTCCCAATATATATATCTATATTACTAAAACTCTGATCTTGACTGCTTTTGGCCCACTGTGCTGCGATTTCCGACAGAATGCCGCCACCTACGGCCATCATTTTGGGCCACCTCGCGCAGAGCCTCCCTCCGCCTTCCGGGTGCGGAGGATTTCTCCCATCGGTGACAAATCAGAGAGATATTAATGTTTTTTTTTAATTCACTCTGCTGCCCCTGCTGGAGGGAGGGGGAAGGACTATAAAACCAGGAAGTGGTGTGCCTCACTCAGTCTCTGCAAGGTGGATGAAGCCAAATGGTCAGGTCTCTCTGAGCTCTGAATAACGCTGAACAAATGTCCACTCAACAGTGAGTCCCCTTAATGTGGTTTGGAAATGAAAATATTGTTTGTTTGAAGTAAAAAGGCACTGCCTGCAAATGGTTATTTGGGTGCTTTGGCTTGAAGTTGAAAGGCACTACTTACTGCAAATGGTGGATTGGGCACTTTGATTTGAAGTTGAAAGGCACTACTTACTGCAAATGGTGACTTGGGTGCTTTGGCTTGAAGTTGAAAGGCACTACTGACTGCAAATGGTGGCTTGGGTGCTTTGGCTTGAAGTTGAAAGGCACTACTTACTGCAAATGGTGGCGTGGGTGCTTTGGCCTGAAGTTGAAAGGCACTACTTACTGCAAATGGCGGCTTGGGTGCTTTGGCTTGAAGTTGAAAGACACTACTTACTGCAAATGGTGGCTTGGGTGCTTTGGCTTGAAGTTAAAAGGCACTACTGCAAATGCACTTATTTCCTGTTTGCACTGTATATTGATTTTAGATAAAACGCTATCACTTACGGCTGTGATTTTTGGCCATCTTACTCAGTCCCCCTCCGCTGAGCAGGTGCAGGGATTTCTTCCCATCAATGAAAAATAAAAGTGTTATTAGTGTTTAAATAATGTTGAGAATCTCTCTACTGTCAATCACGCCATGAAAGCCACACCTTTTCTAGTGGAAGGGGAGGGGTTATAAAACCCGGAAGTGTGGGTGTGGACAGTCTCTGCATGATGGGGGAGGGAGAGGTCACTACTCTGAGCTGTGAATCAACTGAACACACTGAATGTCTACTGAACTGTGAGTTTGGTGTTTTGTGTGGTTTTATGGTGGTTTCACCCTGCATGAAATGGTATGAAGCTGCATTTGAATTTGGTGGCCTTGCACCCTGCATGAAATGGTATGAAACTGCACTTGAATTTGGTGGCCTTGCACCCTGCTCAAAGTGGTATGAAACTGCACTTGAATTTGGTGGCCTTGCGCCCTGCTTGAAATGGTAGGAACATGGATTGGAATAAGGAATAGTCATGAGTCAACTGCCAGCCCACCAGCCGTGAGTGAGCTGCCAGCAGATCAGGCTTGAGGGACTGAGCTGCCACCCCAAGAACCCATACCAGCACTCCAGAAATCCCCCCCCCCACTGGTCACCAATATTGGATTTGGCGGAGAGGTGGAATATTGTGTCGGGGGACCAGCCCTCCCGTGTGATCATGGGACCCAACGGGTCCCACTTAGTCTAGTGTATATATACATATATATATACATACAAAATGTCCTGACAAGTTGTAAGCTGCAATATAATGTGTAAGAAGGAACTGCAGATGCTGGTTTACATTGAAGATAGACTAAAAAAGCTGGAGTAATTCAGCGGGACAGGCAACATCTCTGGAAAGAAGGAATGGGTGACGTTTCGGGTCGAGATCCTTCTTCAGACGCAATATAATAATGGCCAAGCAGCAATTCAATAATATATGAGATCTATGCACAAAGTGTGATAAACATTCACTCAATTGCACAGATTGCAAACAAATCATCAAAGTCTGAAGAAGGTCCCGACCCAAAACGTCACCTCTCCATGTTCTCCAGACATGGTGTCCTGACCCGCTGAGTTGCTCCAGAAGTTGTGCATTTTTTAAAAATCTGTTCCTTGCTTCTACATCAACAGACATGGTTGAACTTTCTGTAAAATTGATGAATCTATTCAGCTCTTCCATTCATAGTCTACTTCGAGGATCATGCAAGGGATGGTTTAGCCTCTTTGGCCAAATATCGTTAAACGATGCACTGGGTGATTTTTTTATCTTGCACAAGCACAGTTTGAGAAAAAGATGCGCAAACTCTGGAAATTGCAGATGAGTTCAGATCAACTGAACCAAGCCAAGCTCTTGACATAACGGAGAGAGTTTAGTTCTGAGCCTACTCCTGTACATAGAGGACTCATTCCCATGTGGGATCTCCCTGGAACCTTGTGAAAACTATTAAATTACAACTTCCAGATGGTCTTGATTTCTTGCTGCACCCGATACCAACAAGCAATGGGTCCGGGAGGGGGGGGGGCGAGATTGGCAAACTCTTTGCTTATTATCTTTTTTAATAGGGTGGCACACATGAGTGATCAAGCAACTAGTGTCTGAAGAATAATACAGTGGGCATTCAGTTAATGTAACTCTTATCATGTACAAATGTGTAATAGTTTCCATGTTGCATAAGGTGCGGCACAGTGGCACTGCGGTAGAGTTGCTGTCTTATAGCGCCAGAGTTCCATCCTGACCCTGGGGTGCAGTCTGAACGGAGTTTGCACGTTCTCCCCGTGACCTGCGTGAGTTTTCTCCGGGATCCCCGGTTTCCTCCCGCACCCCAACGATGTCCAGGTTTGTGGTTGGGTGTAATTGTAAATTGTCCCTAGTGTGTGTGTAGGACAGTGTTAGTGTGCAGGGATCGCTGGTCAGTGGTTATTCGATGGGCTGAAGGGCCCGTTTCTGCGTTGTATTTCCTGTAACTAACCTAAAACTAATCTATGGAAACTCAGAACAGAACATTTTCATACTGCTCCTGCTAATAAGGAATGTTCCCATTCTTTTAATGGGTTGGACATTAAATAAGCAGCAAAAATAAATGTAGACACACAAAAGGTGTGTGGTTTTTGCATTGTTCTGAGAGGACATGAGATGTCCTGGTTTAAAGTCACTATCTTGTGTTCCTCGCAAACCAGTCCACCCTGACACAGGCTCCAAAGGAAATGAGCCAGTTAGTTGTTGCTGATTTAATACCCCCTGAGACATTGAGACTGGGGGGTTAAACCATCAATCAAGAGGGGTAGGGAATGAAAGCAGCGCCATTGGCAGTGACATGTTTGAAACGCATGTTAAACTGTGTTTGGTGGGGAATGCTAACGTGTATAGTTTGTAAAACAAAGGGATAGTTCCTCCATCATGTCCCGGCCAATATTTAACCTAATCAAATACTAGAGGGCATAGCTTAAAGGTGAGAGGGGTAACGTTTCAAGGAGATGTGTGGGGCAGATGTTTTATATATAGGGTACTGAGTGCCTGCAATGTACTGTCAGCCTAGTGAAGGAAGGTACGATAGTGGCAGTCAAGAGACTTTTGGATAGACACATGGATATGTAGGGCATGGGGGGATATGTATTATGTGCAAACAGTTAAAAGATGATCTTGGCATCAATGTTTGGCACAGACGTTGTTGGGCCGGTTCCTTTTCTTGTGCTGTACAGTTCTATGTTCCAGTGAGTCCCCACAAGCTGCAATATGATAATTGTCAATACATATATTCATTGTAAATATCCGTGTCCTCCAGAGATGCTGCCTGACCAGCTGGGTTACTCCAGCATTTTACATCTTTTCATGTAAGCCAGCATCTGCAGTTCCTTGTGTTTTCTCTCTGTTTATAGGTAGCATTGAGCATGCATGCTGGAGTAACCGAGCTGGTCAGGCAGCATCTCTGGAGGACACGGATAGGTGACCTTTCGGGTCAGGACCCTTCTGCAGACTGAAGATAAACAGATAGGCACAAAGTGCTGGAGTAACTCAGCAGGTCAGGCAGCGTCTCTGGAGTAAAAGGATGGGTGATGTTTTGGGTCGGGACCCTTCTTCAGACTGAAAATAGAGAGGAGGGAACTGGAGGTAAGAAAAGACAAGAACAAAGTAGAACTGGCAACAGGTGGCCAAGGGAAGGTGGGGCCCATCCTGAAGAAGTGTCCCGACCCAAAACGTTACCCATCCTTTTTCTCCTGAGATGCTGTCTGACCCACTGAGTTACTCCAGCACTTTGTGTCTATCTTCGGTGTAAACCAGCATCTGCAGTTCCTTTCCCCACCTTTCTGCAGTGGAGGAAACTCTATTACTTCCAGGATTGTTTGCCGAACGTTTTCCATAGTTGCAGTGTCCAAGTGAAACCATCAAAAGTGCCAGGAATTCTGTGTTCAGCATAGAAACATAATGTGGGTGGAAGTTGCAAAACGATGAGTGGTGTGAAAAATTGGCACAAAAGAAAATGAAAACTTGATGGTGGTCTGGAAGGATAAGATAACGAGGACAGCAGGACTTTCTATCTTGTGAATTTATGATGTTTATCTGTTTGTACATGTTTGTGGAGCTTGACTGGGGCTCTGGTGCATGCTCAGGGCTGATAGTTTAATCTGCTGCAAAACACACAATGAATTTCATCATTATTCAACCCCAGGGAAGTCTCTGATCACAAAGGAGGTGGCAGCTCACCTCATTTATTTAGCATTGCAGGAAGGACACCTCCTGTCAGCTGAAACCAGAGAAGCAAGGAGGTCAAACAAAACACCAGACTGTTTGTGAGATTACTGGCTGATATTTTGCCTGGGCCAAGGGTCACGCTGAACTCGAGGATTCATCAGATTGAACTTTCGGGCTTGTATTTCTGGTTCAGTTCCAGGTTTGTATTTGGTTTTTATTGGCACGTGGTGAAAGTGGGAATTTTTACTTCTCAACAAAAATCACACTCGAGCATCAATGTTTAGTATCCAACCAAAGATAGACACAAAATGCCGGAGTAAAGGCCCGCCCCCACTTTCCCGAGTTACTCACAAACTCTCCCGAGTTTTCCCCTTGATTCGAACTCGGGGAATGTCGGGTAATGTTGGTAGCGAGCTCGTAGGAGCCCGTAGGAGTCCGTAGATGTTTCATATTGGCTCGTAATGCCAGCCATAGGAACTCAGGGCATCAGGTAAGTCGGGATGTTTTTTCAACATGTTGAAAAATGTCCACGAATAAAGAAGAATAGCCCCGAGTACCTACGAATGGTTATTACTGTAATTCTCCAATAAATTCTATCCAAATATCTCTCCCATCTGTGATAAATGTTTTTCTCAAAATGCCAATATCACCCATTCTTTTGTTTCTTGCACAAAACTTCATAAATTTTGGTGTGATATATTTGATATATTCACAAACTATTTAAGATAAAAAATGGAACCTAATACTGAAATGATTATATTTGGAGTAATGGGAGACGGGAACAAATTAAACATACCCCAAAATTCATTTTTTAATTATGGGTTAATAACAGCAAAAAAACGTATACTTAAATTTTGGAAAAATGCTACTATACCAACGTTTAAAATGTGGATCAGTAATATGTTGGACACAGCACATTTGGAAGAAATGAGACTCCTCCTAATAGACAAACAAGACCAATTCTTAACGAGTTGGTCTCCATTTATTGATTTCTTGGATTCAACAGTATCGTTAAAAATTAAAAATTTCAGGTATGAGTGAAAGATGATCAAGAATATAAAAAATCATCTCCCTGTGGCGATTGGATAATCTCCCTCCTGCTTTCCTTTCTTGCTTATTTCTTTTCCTCACTATCTCTTTTTCCCTCTTTTTTTTCACACACACTAGACTTTCCTCTATTCTTTACTATCTCTTTCTTTCTTATTGCTCTCTTACTTCTAATATTGTACTTCTAATAAATAAAATTAAAAAAAAAAAAAAAAAATTACTGTAATTCTCCGAGTTTGAATCAAGGGGAAAACTCGGGAGAGTTCGTGAGTAACTCGGGAAAGTGGGACAGGGCCTTAACTCAGTTGGACAGGCAGCATCTCTGGAGGGTGATGTTTTGGGTCGAGACCCTTCTTCAGACTCAAACTTTGGGATCCCACCAACTTGTTATTGGAATTAATAATGTTAATGGACTAGGTCAGATGAGACCATCATTATTTCCTTGTCAGAACCTTCATTTTTTAAAAATCATAAACGATTTTTCTTTCTCCTCCATTTTCTCTTACACTTTTATTCATTCATACATTCAGTGTGTCTAAGACAAACAAGATGGGCTGGTGGACGTAATTCATCAAATGATCAATGGCTCAGCAATCTGATCACTAAACCAGTAAGTGAACCGTTGCAATTTCCCACAATTTGGTGCCATTGGACAGGAAGAAAGATTTGTCTTTTGGTTTCATTTTTTCCAGCAAAGGTAATAATAATTATGGCGGCACAGTGGCGCAGCAGGAGAGTTGCTGCCTTGCATTCGAACCTGACTACAGGTGCTGTCTTGCAGAGTTTTACAGTCTTTCTGTGACTGCATGGGTTTTCTCTGGGTGCTCTGGTTTCCTCCCACATTTCAAAGGCGTGCAGATTTGTAGGTTAATTGGCTTCTGTAAATTGTCCTTAGTATGTAGGATAGAACTATTTCCACTCGTGGGAGAGTCTAGGACCAGAGGCCATAGCCTCAGAATAAAAGGATATATCTTTAGAACGGAGAATAAAGGGGAGGCCATTTAAGACTGAGGTGAGAAAAAACTTTTTCACCCAGAGAGTTGTGAATATGTGGAATTCCC